>NC_081567.1:29288007-29413140 GCF_022355385.1 Mustela nigripes
GTTTTAGGTTTACTCCCTCTTCTCCACTCCAGAGCTTAGTCCTTCATCAACTCCTGCCAGGACCCCCAAGTGGCACGCCGTCAACCCCAGTTCTCCACTGCACAAGGACTGGCTTCCGTCACCCATCAGGTGTGTCACTCCCTCTAAAACACTTCCCAGGGCCCTCCTGACATGCTGGCTAATGTCCGAGCTGTCCAGCATGGCAGATAAAGTGCCCTCACCAGCCCGTGCTGGTGGCTTGCCTCAGGCAACCTGGTTCACACAGGTCCCTCTGGTTATTGTAGCCCATCCGTGGTTTCACAAGCTGCAACCTGCCTTCTCAAGCCACATGCTCTGGACGGTACCTGTGACCGAAGTGTAAGCCCATCAGCTCCCACCTTCAGTCCCCTGGCCACAGCAAGTGGTTCAAGAATGGGCTGGTGACTGCCTATGATTTCCTGAAGCTTTTGCTGGGAACAATGGCAAAGGGATTCTTTCTCTTTTATCACTGACCCAAAGTAGAACAGATTTGGAGCTGCCACAGTTGACTTTTGCTGGTGAGAGGAAAGCCTGCCTGAGAATGTGCCCAGAGAGAACACAAGAGGTGCTGAGAGCAGGCAGACCTTGCTTGAGCCCCTGATCAACCTGTGCCTGAAGCCAGCCCTACGCCAAGGCTAGTCACCTACAGGGATTAATAAATTCCCCTTCTGCTGAAGCCAATTTGGGTTGAGCTTTCTGCCATTTCTAAGGGGAAGTGCCAGATATAAACCTCACCCACTCTGCACTGCATAATCTAGCTGAACCAGCTAATTTCAAGATCCCCATGTGGGCCACATCCTTTCTACTCAGCCTATGCTCCCCACGTCTCCCCACCCTGCCTTCTTTGCCTGGTGAGATCCTACTCCTCTTGCTAGCTTTGCCCACTAGCATTGTCTCCTTGGAATAACCTGCCCTCCTCTCTTCCTGCTCCCAGGAGTATCCCATTTCAATTTCCCATGATGCTCTAGGCTACCCTCTCTCTGTGACCTTCCCCGCCCCCCACCTGCTGCTGGGCCTGTGTGCTGTCTACCTAGCTGGACTGAGCGCCACCCAGGGTAAGGAGCTATGTTTCATCTCTCTACCCCTTGCTTTGAGCATCACTCTTAGCAGGGAGTAGGCCACTCGGACATTGTCTTTTGAATGTGAACAGACTGGAAACCTCAAGGCAGCAAGGAAGCATTTCAATTCCTTGGGTTACTCATCACAGGGGAGCAAACTCTGGGTACAGTCCAGTGACTGTGTAAGCCCAGCAAGTCATTATTGTCTAAAAGAGAAAGGAAGATACTTAATTGAAAGTGAGATGATGGATAGGGTTGGTAAGAGGTCGAATATGCAAAGCACCTCATCGGAATGGCCTACTGTGTTGGAGAAAGACAGACGGACAGACACGACCCTAAACGAGACACTTAATGCTAAGTCTCAGCTCTGTCTCTGGGCGCTGCGTAGCCACTGCTGTAATTAGCACCACGTACCAAAGCCCAAATGAATGGCATGAGGTCCTTGGTGGGGTGAGGCTTTGCTAGGTAGCATTGTGGCCAGAGCAGTATCTGGAAAAATGACCTCCTTTCTCCCCATCATTGGCTCAGAACCTTAAGTACATTCCAGATATGGAGCTGCAACACAAACAGAACATGCCCCAGTAGAGGACACCCAGCAGTCAAGTAGGATCACTGGCTGGTGGTTTAAGAAAGGAGTGTCCAATGACCTTGAACAATTTTAATAATCTGCATTCTAAGAAAGCTGTTCTACAGCATTGAGGAATCATGGAAAAACATAGTCAAAGGCTTAGCTGGCATCTGCCACGGTCACTGTCACCTCTGACCAAGACGAGATTTCAGCAACAGGAACTGGGGTGGCTCGCTGAAGTTGGGGTTGGTTCACTGGAAATGCACAGGCTTTGAAGACAGACAGATTGGCTTCGAGCCCTGGTTTGGTCATCTACAAGCTGTGCAGCTTTGCTCAGCTCACTTGACCTCTCTAGACCTCGGTGCTCTTCTCTGACATGTTCTGTCGGTGCCCAGCAGAGCCGTTGCAAGGCAAAGGAATCATATGCTCAGGATGACCAGCAGTAGGAACAACAGCTTTGCTGTCCTCATGTCCCCCAGGCCCAGCTTCCGGGCTTCCCTGGGCTACGTGAGAGCAGCCTCAGCACTTGTCCCGGAGCTGGAGGGGTTTTTCTTCTTAGGTAACTACATGAAGCACACTCTCTGACAGCCCCCCGCCCCCAGTCCCGTCCGGACACCCCTGCCACCCATGGAGACTCTCTGCGTTCTGTCAAGTGGGGCGGGGAAGGCCCGGCTCTCTGAGTGGCAGCGCTGTTCTAGCTTTTGTGCAGTAAAAGCAAGCGCTATTAATTAGTCACATCACAAAAACAATCTCCAGGGTGAGCTCTGAAAAACAACGCGGGAGCTGACAGCCTTGTCTGTTAACCTGCATTTCAACTCAGAATGGAGAATTTCCAGAACATACCCCATTAGGCCTCCTGACCAACTGGTTTCCATGAATTCGCTACAACAATATGAGGAAATTGATTTTGCTTTAAGAGGGAGGAGAGGGGCTGCTGGTTTATACCGCCTCTTCCCCATTCACGAAATCTCTGCCGTGACCAAGTGGCTTCTCTAGACTTTCATTTTTGTGCCTTAAAAATGAAGTTTGACAGGAGGTAAAAACTGACCCATAAATTCTCAGGTTGTCCAGGACCAGGCTGGGCACCAGGCTTTCGTTTTTGATTTTTAGAATTTGCTAGCAACAAACAGCCACGAATCTGTATTTCTGTCCATCTCTAGAAAAAGGCCCAGTAGAAAGAGACCCAAGGTTCACGCTGACGCCCGTGGGGGCCTTCTTCACCTACCTGAATACTTTGGGAATCACAGTCATTATCTGAAAGAAAGAGCCTAGTCTGTGGTACTTCGAGCATTTATCTCCTGTCCTATTAAAATAAAGAATGTAGGCCAACTTGCAGTGACACATTTAATAAAGCAGGATATCATAAAGAGCCATTTCATACTGAAAGCTTAGTCCACATCAGTCCTGATTCAAAGGACTTTCCACAGCTTAATCCTCACAACCTGAGGCACAGACAGGTGAAGTCACTTGTCCAAGGTTGCACAGCGAGAGAACCCTGGCGGTCAGGCCCCAAAGCCCGAACTGCCTTGTCCTGGCATACATGCCCAAATCAGTGCCGTTGAAGACGGACTGTGGGTCGTGCTGTGAGACAGGTCCCAACAGTCCCATGGGGATGGACAGGAGAGCAAGTGACAACCTGCCAGGCAAGAGGCTGCCAGAAGAGTCTTAGAGGCCAGCTGGAGGACAGGGAGGGACCAGGGAGAAGCAGAATAAATATCTGAATTCTGAAGAGACCCGAGAGGTGAGAGGAACTGTTTGGAGAACAGTTTGGCTAAAATCAGAGGAACGTGGCACTGATGTTTCACACGGATTTGGGGAGCACGTGTCCTGGGCTCTGGCTCCCAGCAAGTCCGTGCAACCACTGCGCACACCTAGCCTACCCAATGCCAGTGAAGTTGTTACTAGTTGGCAGGTGAAGGCAACATGAGCTACTCTTCCTCAGGAACCTGGAGGGGGGAGGAGGGGGCTGTCCTCAGAAGTTCAAGTGCAGAAGCCGTACCTAATGGATCCGAACAGGGGACACCTTCTAGAAAGGGAGGGGACACCAGCCTGTGAGCTCAGCCTGGCACCCGAAGAGAGGCATCTGTTAAGGCTGGGTCACATTTTGAAGGTGGGCCCCAAAACAGCATTTTCATGTCATTCATCCAAATCCTTGTGTAAGAGGCACAATGCGGAGCTTTAGGAAGCAGGCCTGGCGCTGCCCTCTCACCAGCGTCCCAGGGGTACAGACTCTCTGCCACTAGCGTGGATGTCCCTCGGATTGCACTGGGAAGACTGTCCCTACTGGGAGACGCCAACATTCGGCCACCCTAACTTAGTCCCGTCACTGCGTAATTCCTCCCGCAGTCCCCGGGCCCTGGAATATGGAAGGGCTTCTAACCAGCGGCTTGCTCCCTGGGCCACAAGGTGTCCTCCTGGGCCAGGTGTCCCACGAAAACAGCAGATGGGAGCCTTCCACTCGTGAGTGTCTACTCAGCACCTAACAGTATCAGCCTATTTACTGAGTCAGAGAATGAGTGAACGAAAGAGTAAGACCGCACGCGTGCACGCTCACACACACTCACGTGCGTGCACACACACTACAGTAGTTCAGTTCCTGATCTAGTCACCAACCACGGGAGCCCATGTTCTCGTCTGTTTGGCTTTTCTTTTCCTTCCCAGTATATCTATGTTCCTAGGGCCACAGCATCCCAATCTCGCTTTAAGGGTCCCTTCCCCTAACCTTGAAGCCAGCCTACGACGACACCCCCAGAAAGGCAAGACCAGAGCTCCTAAGGAATCCGAGGGGCTCCCCACCACATGAGCCTGCCAGGAACCCACTCCCCACGCCGGCTCCTTCAGAGGCAAGCACTGACTGCTAGCTCCTACTTGGAGAATATTCCTGACAAGCTCTTCCAGCTCCCCTTTCTGTTCACTGAGCACACAATGGGTGCCTCTCGGAGCGCTAGATCCATCCTGAATTACTCGTTCAATTAGAGAAGGTTAATGCGCTAAATATGCCAGCAGATGACGAGGAACAATTACCGACTGTGCTATGCGGTTAAGATCTGAAGGGGAGAAGCTGAAAGGAGCTCCTTGTCCTAAAGCAAACGGAACGAGGAGCTGCGGTTTCAGCTGCACACTCAGGGCTGAGGAAGAGGCAGGATGTGCCCTGCAAGAAGCGTGCCCTCTGGAGCCCCACCACGTGGACTGGAATGCAACCCCCTCCCCCCCACCACATGCATCTTCTTAGCTGGCTACCCTGGGGAAGCCGCTGAGCCACCCCAGTGTGCGATTTCCTCCCCGCAGAAAAGAAGTAATAGCGCCTCCTTCCTAGGGCGGTCCGGAGGCTGGGGCTGCTTAATGTCCATCGGGCTCTCGGTACAGGGTCAGGCTCACAGGAGGTACCGTGTGGAGTGTCGGCCGCTTTGATCGGGGACATCTACTCATGTTGAGAGCTGGGGAGGGAGCTGATGGGCAGCAGACAGGGAATTTCTGCGCCAAGTCTACACAGAGGCCACATTTCTGCAGATGAGAAAGCTGATGCATCCGGGTCATGAGAGACGGGGCCGGGGAGGCAAGAGCCACTGCCCTCGAGGAGCTTCTGCTCGGTGGGAGACACACATGGGATCAGACTCTCAGCACGCAGCGCTGAACGGACGTAGCCTCCCCGCTGTCTGAGCGTCCTGAAGGGGGACATGTAGAGCAGGAGCAGGGGGTATTTTCTGTCAGGGGCCGGAGAGTAAATATTTTAGGCTTTCTGACAAATACAGGTCCTGTCACCAAAAGTTAACTCTCGTGCTGCGGCAGGAAAGCAGCCACAGACAGTGCGAAATACGTGGGCACTTTGACGCTCACCTCTGTCCCCTGTGTCCTGCTCCTCCGGACAGACTTAGGAGAGTCTCTACTCAGCTGTTAGGAAGCGACTACGTGAAGGTTTCTAGAAGACGTGCTTCCAATGGTTACCTAAGATAAACCCCACAGCCCAGCACCACTCTCTGAACAGAATCTAGGATTCCCAAAGCATACAGGGAATTTGAGGAGGCCCACGGGGCATCAGCAGGAACTGCAGGGGCCTTTCTGCCTGGCTTTCTTCTGTAAATGGCCCGAAGTCTGCCTTAGTGGGTGTTTGTTGACAGTGGAATTCTGAATTTCAAGAACAAAAGCTCTCCTGGGGCCTAGCCTCGTCCTGGACACCCTGAAGACTCAAATCAATATTATATGGATCAATTCTTACCTACCTGGACAACAGAAGGGGGAAAAAACTAGATACATTGGACAGCATCAGAATTAAGAACTTCTGGGTTTCTAAGGACACCATCAGCACGGTGGGAAGACAACCGCAGAACGGAGAAAATGTCTGCAAAACGTGTACCTGATGGGACCTCGCATCCACAAGAGAGAAGAGAACTCTTACAACTCAAGACTAAAATTTTAAAAATGGCCCAGTTTAAAAATGAGCAGAGGTCTGGAACAGACATTCCTCTAAAGAAGCTACAAAAATAGCCCGTGAACACGTAAAAAGGCGCTCCGCCTCGTCGACCTTTAGGACGTGAAAGTCGCCACCTGGGGCATCGTGAGGCTACTTCAAACCACCAGGATGGCTACAGCCAACGACAGCGACGCATGAGCTGGGAACTGCAGCCCTATGTGTCGTCCCCAGTGGAACTAAACTCAGCAGCCACACAAAACTTGAATACAAACACGGGTCCCTTACTCACAGCAGCTGAAAAGGAGAACCCCGCAAGTCCGTCTGTGGGTGACTGGGTCCACACAGAGGTTTCACACCCACACGAGGTTGTCGTCAGCTGTCACAAGCCGGGGGACCCAACAGGCTGTGATGGGGATGAACCCCGCGAACCCTACCTTGAGTGACGGAAGCCAGACACAAAAGGCACGTGATGTGTGATTTTCGTGATTCCATGAACGTGAAATGTCACAAGAAAGGGAAACCTATGAAGACAAGTCTGGGTTTGGGCTCAGGTCACCATCTCAGGGTGGGAGACCAAGCCCCGCATCAGGCTCCGTGCTCATCAGAGCTCATCAGAGTGGAGCCTGCTTGGGATTCTCCCTTCCTCTCCCTCTGCCCCTCCCCCCGCTTGTTCATGCACTTTCTCTACAATAAATGAATAAAATCTTTAAAAAAAAGAAAGAAAAAAACGAAAAGAGAAAGAAAGAAAAGTTGACTCCGGTTTCCAGGGGTTCAGGGAAGTGGCGGGGGGATCGGTGATGGAGAGAGACTGCTAACGTGCCCGCTAACCTGCCCGCTAACGTGCCCAGGGTTTCTCTGGAGGCTGATGAGATGTTCTGGGATGTTCTGTGGGACAGTTTTGCACCATCTTGTGAATCTACTACGAAGTGATTGACCGTACATCTGAGAAAGGTGAATGTCTGATACCTTCCTTTCATGAATTCATAGATGTCACCCTGGGCCAACCCTCACCTTCACAGACAAGGAAGGCAGAGTGAGGCCCAGAGAAGTGGAAGGGCCAGGCCAAGGTCACCTGAACAGAACGCAGCCTGGGCCAAGAGCCACAGCACGGCAGACAGGGGCCAGGGACCCGGGACCCACTAGAGTCCTTCTGGATCCAACAGGAGGTCGGAGAGGCCCCCTCAGCCTCCCCGAACCCTCAGCCAGGTCAGCGGCTGAGCAGTCGGGGGTGTGAACGCCTGTCTGAGCAGCACAGGCGCCGCCCCGAGGTGGCAGCTGGCAGGGAGGAAAGCAGCCAGGTGCTCGCTCCGCGCTCCGCCAGGCCGCAGTGCACCTTACACACGGAGCTGTCGTGCATCGTGCTGACGCCAAGCTGTCACGTCTCCTTGTACTAAAAATGGTGCCGCGTTCCTGTCTTCGTTCCTTCCCCACTCTCTGAATAGAAACATCAGTCTGTGAGCTCCTTAACCCGCCGCCTCCTGTCCCCAGCCCGACGCCTGGGCCCAGGCAGGAGACAGGCCCTCCAGCACGCCTACGCCACTCGCCGACAGCTGGGGCTGAGCACGACGGCGTGCTCAGCCACTTCCCAATGAATAGCCCGGACTCCTCTGGAAAACACGTCTGGAGAGAGGGCTGCGTCTCAGTATACAAGTCGTGGGGTGACACGTGAGCCCTGGCTGAGCACCAGGGACCCCTTTTTCTTCTGAGCCTGCCAGCTGCCCAGTGAAGAAGGCCAATTTGCAACCCCGTGACCAGCCCGGGGGCCTGGACTCCCATGTCCTCAAAAGACAGTGGACTTCACGCAGGGAGCCCCAGGAGCAGGTGACAGTAGCAGCCAAGGGTCCTCTACTCTTCCAACCAGAGCCTCGCCGGAACAAAGGAAGTGAGAAGCTCATGGCAGAGGACCCAGGGCAATGTGCCTAAGTGGAAAACGCTCCATTTCCCGGCTTCCCTTGCTCCTGGATGAGCCACTAGAGAGAACTGTCAATCAGGGGGGGACTGGGGGTTGGGGGAATCTCTGCCTCAACCAGTGTCTTCTTTACAGTGTCCTGAATCGGCTGGCTCTCAGAAGGCAAAAGGTATTTACAAAAATGGAAGAAATCCAAGCCATGCTCAGGATCTCTAGCACATTCCCAGGGCCTCGTCTATGCCTTTGGCTGTAGAGGCTCCACAAGGGTCGTCTAGGAATGGGCAGTTCCCAAAATTCCTCGATCAAGTAAATTCCCTGACCATCACCTTGGCACTCGTCAGTTTAGTAAGTGGGATCTTTCTCTAAGCTAGCGCGCGAACAGTTCAGCATTCTAAGAAACGTGCCAGGAAGGCGGTCTTCCCACGGAGAGTCTTTATTCTGGGCCCCAGCTACCACAAGGTGAGTCCCACCGGTGGTTCCCTGAGCGGATCTCAAGGCAGAGAGGCCAGCATGGTGAGAGAGGAGCTGCACGGGCCCCAGGACAGAGCGGAGGACTCGTCCAACCCTACGCTGGGCCGAGCGACGGGAACCCTGTCACACACAGTCTCTCTCCCTCAAAAGGCTCACCCCCACCTGCCTTTTATGGCCAATAGGGTGGACAGCAAAGACACCCAGGGATGGCTCCCTTCTCCGGGGATCACCAGGGCCCAATGTAGTTCTCTAACAAAAAGGTCGCTGGCACAGTGGGAAAGCCAACCCAGGAGAACATCCCGTTCTAGCCCCTTCTTATAGGTTCAGACAGATGTTCTCACTGGCCTGGAGCAAATGGACACCCCCTCCTCTCTCAGGGTCAGGTCAGCAGGTCCCCTGATGCCAGATGTAGAAAGCACAGTCACAGGGCAGAGGACCCAGAAAGCTCCCAGCATACCACAGAGCCGTTCAAGGGTGTGCAGCAGTGGGGGCCAGCTCTGGGAGGGGGGTATCCTAAGACCTGGGCTGGAGGGCACATCAGGGCATGCTGCTCTAGCTCGGAGACAGGGAACAAAAGACTAAGTAAAAGACTAGCTGCCCCGCACCGTGGCCCTACCCCCTCCTGCCAGTGAACACCCTACTCGGCAGTCCTCAGGGCGCAGGCAGAACGCAGGGCCCACCAATCCTGGGGCTCACCGATTCTCACTGTGGACAAAGAAATGAAGGTGGTCCCTGAGAGCTTACCACGTTGCAGAAACTATGTTATACGTTATCTTACATAATACTTCATACCATCTTGCAAAGTTGTCCTCATTACTACCAAAATGGGAGAAACCAAAGCCATGCTGCATTTTACAGAGAAGGAAACTGAGGCCGAGAGCAGTCAAATAAGCTGCCCAAGGCTCTTCAGGACTCGAAAGCGGGTGTCTGCCTCCGGAGCCCAGTCTTGCTGTCCCAGCATCTCAAAACACAGGAAGGAAATGGCACCTGGAAGACTTGACCATCACCCCGGACCAGGGAATGAGCATAAGAGGTATAAAAAGGATGCCCAGTAAGAGAATTTCAAAATTAGGGATGGGACACACACACCCTGGCAGATGAGTCAAGCAGAGGAGACAATCCTCAGAAGCAAAGCAGCTATGGTTGGAATCAAAGTCCTAAGAGAGCGGGTAATGGGGACTGCTAAATGTCGATTTCTCTTCCGGGATGTGGGAATGTTTTCATGCAAATTCCAGAAAGCTGGGTGGGGCCTCTGAGCTCTACCACTCTCATGACATCTCTCCTAGAAGACCCACTAAGGGATTTATTCCAACAAGTGCACCTGACCACAGAGGGAGGAGGCTCACTTTGTAGACCACTATCTCCCCCATGACAGTGCACCCCACACCTTTCCTTTTTCTTTCTTTTTCCAAACTGATGAGAGCTGCCCAGAGCCACGGCTAACCCGGATGGGACACCTGCCATCCTTCAAGGCGGGAGCAGATCTCTGCAAAGGTCCAAAATGAATGGTGCAAACACGCTTTTCAGAAGAGCATGGTGAGCTCTGACCAGTTGGCACCCCTTCCTCCAGAGCCACCCCCACACTGTTCCACATCATCCCAGTGGCACCAGCAGAGTCCCTCCACCCACAACTTGGCCTCCAGGACACAGTCCCAGGCCCGGCCCACCATCCCATGCCCTATGTCCAGAGGCCAGCCACATTCACCCAAGAGGAGCCCCCACTAAGTCCTTCCCTAAAGTGATACACAGTCACAGCACAGGCGAGAGCTCCCTGTCCACTGGCTTTGCCAGCCTGGAAGAAGGAATACAGAAGGACACAGTAATAATAACCATCTGCTGAATTTCTGAATGGGGAGGACCAATTCACTTGGCTGCCAATAGGCTTAAGGACGTATACTCCAAGCCAACCAATGACGAAAGCCTTCTGGGCTGACCCTATGTGCAGCAGCTTCTACATCCCCTCCCCCAAACATACATTTTATTTGCCTCCTAGCGCTCCCTGACTTGCTAACTGACCCTCTTCGCTAGAATGTGTTGTTCTGTGGGCACAGGGATCTAACCTGGCTGGGCTCCTTAGTATATCCCTAGGGCCTAGGACAGAGCCTGGCACAAAAGGGGTTCCACAGATACTGCTGGTCGGTTCCTCTGTTGGTTGCTTCACGGAATCAACGAATCAATGAACGAATGAAACAAGCTTCCATAAAGGAGCTTGCGAGCGCCGATGGCTCTCATGGGGCAGACTTTAGGTCACAGCTCAGAAGACACTGGGCACTGAAATTTCAACACTGCGAAGCAGAAAATGGTTTATGTCCTTATCTTGTGACTTTGTCCAACTGAGGGAGAAAATCCGAGGGCACTTTACGTAACACGGATGAGATTTGTTTTTCTGAAACTTTGCCAAACATCAGATTTCTCTTTAAGGAGGGCAGGAGTATTTTACTTTCCAAATGTGTTGCCTCGAAGTTGAGTTTTCTTCCTTACAGCACAGAGCTGGGGAGCAGCACTCTTAAACACTGCGGGTTAGTAACAGTGAGAAGAACAAGAGAAAGGCTCCGGCCCCTAAAAAGTAAAACCCTAAGAATGCGTTCTTCTTCAAAGCCCTCTTGGCTCCGTGCATTGGGGTGACATTCTTGGGGTCTGCACTGATCAGACATGTGTGTGTGTGGGGGAGTCCTGGACATTGCATCTGGACCCCTTCTCCCGGCCAGCCCCCCTGTCGGCTCTCATCTAGGGGCTGGGAGCCTCTCTCGCCCACCTGGCTTGTCCCAGCTCAGTGTGAAGGACTGGCTCTGGAAGCTTCTGTGCCCTCCCATGTGCCCTTTGCAAAGAGACTGAAGGGTGTCCCTATTTCCCCACGGCAGTCTCTGCAGCGGTCCCTCGCAGTGCTGAAAGGACTAAGAGAGCAGCTCTAACGGCCACTGTGCCCCAGCAGGGTCCGAGTGAAAATAGGAAATATCCACATCATCTCATTTTGTCAGTTCCTTGTCATCCTCATAAGCCCACTGTGAGCTCTGGTCCACCACGCCCATTTTATAAAGAAATAAACAGAGCCGGGGAGCCTAGGGGTTCAGGATGTTAAGCGTCTGACTATTGATCTCGGCTCAGGTCATGATGTCAGGGGATGTGAGACTGAGCCCCATAGTCGGGCTCCGCACTCGGCGGGGCATTGCCTGAGATGGTCTCTCCCTCAGCTCCTCCCCCCTCTTTCTGTCTCTCTCCTTCTCTAAAATAAATAAAAAGTCTTTCACAAAATAAACTGAGCCCCAGGAGTGTCCTGGAACCCGCGCAAGGTCGCTGCTCTCTCACGGCAGAACCGAGATGTAAACTCTGAATGACCTGATTCCAAAGCTGATGCGTCTGACTTCAAGGTCACGGCCGATGGGGTCTTCTGCTCCTTGTGGCCGATAGCATATCAAGTTACCTAAGTGTCTCTTAGGTGGCCGGTGGCTCACAGTCATGATTCTCAACCTCATGATGACCCCACAAGTGGCTCCAGGAGAGCGCCCCCAACCTGCGGTGCACGAAGTTGCCCGCGGTCACAAAGCATGCCCACAGTAGGATCAGGACTGGAATCTGAATCCACTCGAATTCAGGACTCCAGAGAGGCTACGCCCCTCCTCCAACCGCAGACCTATTTAAAAAACAGAAGCTACAGTCCCTGACATGCCTGAAGGATAACATGGTTCTCCCTCACTGATTAGGACAGTGAGAATTTAGAAAACACCTGAACGCTGAGCAAAAAGCATTTGTTAAATTCATGAAACAAGAAGACCAGGAGACCGAGGTGGCCATTGCGCCCCGGTAGCCTGCGTAAGAACACCAAAACCTCCGCCAGAGTCCATTCCTGAAAAAGCTGCGGGGTTAAGAACCACCGATCTCAAACAGCCAACCAGGCTTTGCCAAACAATGCAAATAACTCAAAGTACAGCTGACCAAGTCATTTCTCTGCTTTGCCTCTACCTCTTCTCCCATAAAAACTCTGCCCCACTCTCTGCTCGGCAGGGAGCCTGCTTCCCTCTCTCTCTGCCTGCCTCTCCGTCTACTTGTGATTTCTCTCTGTCAAATAAATAAATAAAACCTTTAAAAAAACAAAACAAAACAAAACTCTGCCCCAGTTCCTGTCCGTGGGATGCTCTTGACCCCTTCTGGTTTGGTGTTGCTCAATGGGCATCCACATCTGCTCCAAGAAACTCTCACAACTTTTCACAGGACACGGTTTACCTTTTAAGGGAGGGATCCAAGAAAGTGTATGTCACCACCGTGGTGGAATTACACAGCGGTGAGAGCGGGTTTTGACATAAAGTATAGAGGAACGTGGGGAAAATTTATGCTAAAGAGCGGGACACAGCAGTTCACACAAGGGCTACTTCCATCTAAAGAGAGAATACATAAAGACTAAAAGACACATTAATTGCATCTGTATATTGGAGCCAAGAGTCATTTGTTTTCCTTCCTTCTAACTTTATTTTCCAATTTTTCTATAATGAGCATATACTACTTTAAGCATTTTTTTAAAGTTTTTTTTTTTGTTTCTTTTAAAGAAACTGGCTATTATCAACTAGGGCTGAGTCCTAGTTTATTTTAATCCTTGGAATGGATGCCATTCTGAGTTCTGATTAAGGGTAATTCAGTCCTTTCAAATGTCCAAATTGTCTCTGATTTTTTTGAGGCGAATAATTGCATTTTATACTAAACTTATTTGCAGCTCAAATACAGCTCAAAACCTTGTTTTGATTACTTGTTTAGGAAAAGAGTAACACTAGAAAATGCACGAGAATCACATTTGCATGATGGGTGGTGAGGCAGGGAATCACAGTTGGGGAAAAGGAGAAATGAAAACCGCTCCTGAATATTCAGCAGCAGGTTCGGAACCCCGGGCCTCCTACCACGTGCAGGCCCACACCCAGCCAATCTCCTTTTTTTGGTGGTGGGTGGTGCGGGGAGGAACTCTGTACTTGAAATCCCCCGCCAGGCGCGAGTCTAAGGGTTTCTCGGACTTCCTTCAGCAACTGCTCTGGGAGCTGGTCCTCGCAGTGGCTCTCCCTCCTCCCAGTAAGACAGCTGCCATCTTTCTGGCTCTGGGCAAGCCAGTGCGGAGATTCCTGATACTTATGGTCCGCAAGAAGGACCGCAAGCTTTCTTTCCTGCAACCTCCTCCTGGGGCTTCACTTTTCCTGATCACAGACATGGGTCCCCAGACTGTATCCTTGGAGCAGCTCCGAGGATGACCCGTGCTTTTTGTTTGTTTGTTTGTTCGTTTGTTTGTTTTTTAATTAACCACCAACTATCAGTGGAACAAAGCGTTACAAAGTCAAGAGCAATTCCTAGAACTACAATGTATTTCTCCTTCTAGTAATTATTTTGTTTTCGCATGATGTGTCACAAAGAAATGCCCAGTGTGGAGGTAAAGTCAGAAAACAGGTAAGGAAGATGGGGGGAAACTATGCAAAATCCCCACCGCCCAGAGAAAATCATTTCTGGTTCATAGTGGAACACTGCAAAACCAATAATGTATGCAGGTTCAACATTTTCATTCCTTTGCCAACATTTAAAAATGAGAGTTTTTAACATCTAACTCCAGAGTTCCAGAAATTAAAAAGCCTGGAAGACGAGGGGAAACAAAGCCCCAACTCCTGTGTAGTGACCACCAGGGGACACGGAGAAGCAGCTGACCTGATTCATTTCCTGCCTGGGCTCTGCAGACACGGAGGTTTGCTACGATTGGTCTAGATCTTTCCACTTCATGTTTCTAAACTAATGTATACATTTTTCAAGTTTTTGGTTAGGGTTAAAAAAAAATTTTTTTTTATTATGTTATGTTAGTCACCCAACGGTACATCAGTCAGCTTTTGAGACGGTGTCCCATGGCTCACTGCTTGCGTAGAACACCCAGCGCTCCGCGCAATCCGTGCCTTCCTTGATACCCACCACCGGACTCGCCCATCCCCCCCACTCCCTTCCCTCTAAAACCCTCAGTGTGTTTCCTGGAGTCCACAGTCTGTCATGGTTAGGTTTTTAAAGACACTATGTATTCTATTTAGTTACCTGTTTTTTCCTAGTTTATCACAGAAAAAAATAACCTTCCAAGCTGAGATACAAAATCTGCATTATCATTTTTCATGGTTATATAGTACTTATGTACCTTTCCTGACTTTTTCCATAATGAGGGAGCATTACTTTTTGAGGTCTGTCCTACTACTCCTCCACCAGACTGTCCTCTGTGAAGGTCCTTTGTCTGTAAGAGGATTATTCTTCCTGCTCTGTCTTGTGTCTTGCCACTTCCGAGCATGAGTTTTCAGAAGCAAGCATGGTCTGCTGCCCTCACTTCTCCCCTACCATGAGAAGGAGGGACGTCCCAGCTCAGGACTGCTTCTCTGCTTGGGATCCTCAACACGGAGCTTAACCATCGCTGACCTATGGACATGCAGCCCAAATGGGCATACACATCCTCCTTGACTTGGATAGGGTTAGGCCCCAGTAAACCCAATCTAAGTCGACAGTATCTCAAGTGGAAAATGCATGTAAGGCGCCTCATCTACGGGATGCCTCAGTTTAGCATAGCCTACGTGAACCACAGAACAGTTCTACCAGCCCACGGCAGGGCAACATCACCTGACACACAGCCTGTTTTAGAATTAAGTGTTGGCTCTGTCAGGTGATTTACTGAATACTGCACTGTAAGTGACAAGACAGGACAACTGTATGGCTACAGAATGATTTTCAGCGTATCGCTAGTTCACCTTCCTGACTGCAGGGCTGACTGGGAGCTGTGCTAGGTGCCGCTGCCTTGCAACATGGGAAAGGATCGTACCAACCACCAGCCAAGAGAAGACGCTAGCACAAATTGCAAAGTACAGCTTCTCCTGAGTGCGTGTCCCTTGCACGCCATCAGGAAGTTGGAAACTCCCAGGTCAAACCATCCTGAGTCAGGGACCCTCCACAGACATGTAGTAAGCACAACACTATAAGGTGCTGGGATCTGGGGATTGTTTGTTACAACCGCAGAAGTTAGCCTCAGCTGACTGATGCACTCAAGTACTGAAACATTCTTGAAAGTAACTCCAAACAGCCATTTACGAAGATCTCTGGCCCGTGCCCAAGCCTTGCCCCACGGGGAGTGGCAGGATACAGCCGGGGGCAGTGGCTCCGTGTCCCCTCCGCCGCTGCTGTAGCCCGGGACCAGCCAGCCAGCCCTGCAGGTCACACAGCTGGGCGCATGGCCAAGAAAGAGGTAGCTATCTGTCTCAGCAGCCACGGGTCACTGTGTCCAAGGGTACGAGAAGGCAGTAACAAAAGCAAGTACCGTGAAGCAGCACGATGCTTATGAAAAGAACCCAGAAGGAAGACTGACCAAGGGGAGAGCAGATGCCTGCCTGCTCACACGCTCCAGGACTCACGCTCTCAGGGCAGGGGAAGCCGCCTGCTTCGGGTTCAAACTGGACCAGGTCTCTCTCTCTCCCCGCTGTACACCTGCTTACATTTTCCATTATCCCACCCCCACCTTTTTTTTTTTTTTTTTTTTAATGGTTTTGTCAATGAACTTCATCTAACTGAACTTGTGCATTGAGGCACCAAGACCTCTGGTTCTTCTCCAAGGGCCTTCTGGTCTTGGAGCCAAAACAACTTGTTCTCCCTTGACCAAATAATAAATATACAGTGATAATCCAGAGGCTGGAGTCCTCAAGGAGGCCCTGTAACCTTAGGGCATTTGTTAAGTGCCCCACTCACCTAAGGGACCCCCATCAGCCACAGCTTACTACCAAGACCCCATAGGCCCTGCTTTGTTTTGTGTTAAGATGATGCCAATTTTGCTGGAAACATCCAAAGCAGCACAGTGAGGATGAGGTGGAACAAGGCACGACCACAGGGCTGACCTCAGCCAGGGCAGTGTCTCAGAGCTCCCTCACGTCCTGCGGGGCCGCATGCTCGTTGGCCTCGACATCCACAGGGAGTGCGAGCACGCTGCTGTCTTCGTCGTCTTCACGGCTGACTCGGTGGTGGTCCGGGAGCTGGAGTCAGGATGGCCAGTCGGCCCAGTCGGCCCAGTCTGCTTCTCCTGCACCTCCCACAGCATGGATTCATCTCGCCTGCCTTTGTATTCAGATGAACGCCATCGCCTGACACACACACCTCCTTCATTCTTCGTGGTCTACCTTCTTTCCTTCAACAGCGTTTGTGAGAGCGCTCCGCGCGGCCACAGCCGGACAGCTTCGCTCTGGCTGACCACTGTCCCATTATGAAAACACGCCACGGTCTGTGGAGCCATTCCTCCGTGGACCGACAGGTCATGCCTGTTATTTTGCACTTGTTTGTGTGGTTGATGAGTATTTGTTTTCCCCTCCCTAGACTGTAGCCCCGTGATGACAAGGGGCCGGCCTACACTTTCTCATCACCATCATTCATTCCTTAGCACAGGGCCGGACCCGTAACAGGAGAGGAAGGGAGAAAAGGATGGCGGGAGGGGAGCACACAGGAAGGAGTGCGCGTTACAAGTGCGCCCAAAGACAGGACCCCACTCCCCGGGGTGAGGTCTGTTCCAACAATCAAGTAATTTCCCAGGTCCTGCTTGCTATAAAAATTCTCTCCCTACATATTTCACATTAAATTATGCCCCTAGGCTCTTATATGATTCCTGCCCCTTACCGCCAATGAAGATTTTTAGTTACTAGTAAAAATTTACAGATACTAGAAGACTCGACTCGGGCTCTTAAAATCGGGAGCTTATCAAGATTCTACTTGCCTGAGGACAGGCCCTAAGACAGAACATTCTCATCTTCATGTTATCAGCACGTTCAAGAGATAA
The DNA here is from genome assembly GCF_022355385.1 of Mustela nigripes. Lineage (NCBI taxonomy): Eukaryota > Metazoa > Chordata > Mammalia > Carnivora > Mustelidae > Mustela > Mustela nigripes. Next base: position 29,305,246 of record NC_081567.1, read on the forward strand.
AACCATTCACAATTCAATTACCGCTTCAGTTTTCTTTGTAAAATATGCACTGGCAGGAACTTAAAAACACAAAACCAAACTCGGGCCTAAGGCGGAGAAGATGACGTGCTATAGCACCGGGCCTCCTAGAGCGGGACTCAGGCCTTGGGCAGCCACCACGCCCTGAATGGTCTCCACACCGGGTCTTCAAGTGCTCTTGCTTTTACCTTTGGTAGAGACCAAAGGGAGAAAGTCACTGCTCTGCCAGTGACTTGGAGAGTCACTGAGAGTCACTGCTTTGCCAGGAACAGAAATTGGCTCCCCGAATCCGAAAAGTGCATGTCCTCCTTCCTTTTAAGCCTCAGACCCATGAGGCCCTAGTTGAGATATGCGCATGGCTGAGGCTGCCTGTGGTCCTCCTCCCTGACCAACCAGTCCCCTGAAACAGCCAGTAACTTCAGGCACTGGTCTAGGCCCCGGGATGCAGGAGGAAATGAAGCTAGTGCTCACAGAGAAAGTGCGAGAGAAACAAGCAAGCCCACACGTGGAGATTAAGCACCGCATTTCACTAGTAAGATGGGGACACGGAGACACGGGTCGCTCGAGCATCAACTGTGGGCCAGGAACAGCGCCTGGCACTTTTCCTATGTATCTCGCTTACTTCTTATGCCAGTCCCACACGAGAGATGCTCGGGAGCTACACTGTGCAGATGAGGAACCCATCTGGTGGGCACACACAGCTGGTAAGTAACACAGGTGGGTAAAGTACATTCCAATCATCAGGGCTGCAAAGGCCCAGGTGTCTGGAAAACGGGCTGATGGAAGCCAAGCCAGCCACAACTCCTTTGTCGTTAAAAGAGCTAAAAATCCAAAGTGCTGAGTGTTAGTCCTAAAAGTCAAGGGGATGGAAATGAGGAGTAGCTGACTTGTGGTCTCAGCACGTCCAGCTAAACATCTAGTCAGGGAGTTTGGAGACTCACCACGGTTTTCAGTCCCCCAGGCACTGCCAGGCCCTTAATGAAGAATATTTGAAAACCAGCTGTAATGTGTAGACAAATTTCTCTCAGCTGTGAAAAGATTCCAGGATCTTTCTTGACATGCTTTTCCTTAACACAAATGGGGTATTCGAGGAAAACAAGGGGCTCTTCTTATTCCTACAGCTATAATTAGAACTTTCCCATCGGTTTTGTGAGTTGAAGGAGACAAAACATGGAGAGAACTTGGCACAATGTCTAGCACATGGGAAACACAGCTGCTGCCATCACCAGCCACCCTCCTCCTCCTCACAACCACCATCCGCACCATCACCCGCCACCCTCACCAACCACCAGCCACCCTCTGCTCTAACCATCATCATCCTCACCGACCTCCAGCACCAACAATCAGCCACCATCATCACCACCAACGATCCCAACACCATCACCACTATCCCCATTCTCAGTCACTTTATTTCGCATTCTCCCTCTTTGGGACACTCAGTTAACAAGAATAAAGCGGCATTCTTCTCTTAAACAACCCAGAGCTGGAGAGTCATTCAGGTTTGCAGTGTCCCCCTGACAGCCACCCACTGGTGGGCAGTTTACTGCGCTTTCTGACCTCAACGTCCCCATCTGTCAACAGCGGTGGAAAATGCTTCCTCTCGGATCAGAAGGAGGTACGGGAAAGGCTTAATAGGTACCAGTGCTTACTTTTCACAGTGGCCTTCTGTATGTTTCCCGTATTTAGCATCTCATAAATAGATTAAAGGAAAAGCAGGCAGGGGAGGGGCAGACTTGGTAACATGACGCACTGACTTCCACGGTTCTAGCATGTGGCATCTTCTCTATCACACACTGCCAAGTGCAGCTTGTTTTCCTTTCTAGGATTCTGGCAACTGGGGTGTCAGAAGCTCGTCCCCCTGTCGATCTTTTGCGGGCCCTCTGCCTCCACACCAGCCTCCTGTCATCTGGGCCACAGTGGACCAGCGGCAACACAACCCCAAAGGGAAGATTCAACCCGCTCTCCGTCTCCACCATGCTACGCTCACGGTCCTAACACCATCCTTCGAGATTTCCTGAGACCACCCCCCACCAACGCGCTACCCACTTGTCACACACTCCTCTCCCCCCAGCCCCGAAAAGCAGCCTCCACACGGCCGCCAGCTTGCAGGGCTGCTTCCTGCCGCAGACAGCCAGGGCGGTCTGACAGAATTTCACTCTGCGGGCAAGTCTGGCAACGAGCTGGAATTCACAGTCTCTCGGGATGAGTCTGCCGCCGCCACAAGGAGATAACCTTTAAAGGTTGGATTCAAAATGCTTTTCTGGATCTGATGGTGTAGGGTGGGGAGAAAAAAATCCAAAGCTTCAAGCAACAGCCCCACCCCTCGTACTCTGCTCGGAGCCCAGGGCTTCTGAAAGCCAGGCTCATGGACAAAACCCAGCAGCCCCGCCGGTGTCAGTGCGGGGGCTCCGGAGAGCACCTACGGGGACGGGAAAGCCCTCCCACACCAGCGCAGTTCAAGTCCTACAGATCCCAGGAGGGCTCACCCGTGCTAGCAAAGGCATTTACTCACCAGTGCACTGAGTTGGGCTTTTCTTCCCCCTCAAGTTATTTTTTTAAACACAGAAATAAAAGAGTTATTATTCCCATGCCCTAGGGCCTGGGAACACATTCGTCACACAAACATAAATCGTGACAGCTGACATTCGAGCAGCTGCCTAATTGCTCATCAACCGTCTCCCCGGACCGCCTCCCTTCCACCTCAGTGTGGGGTGCGGGGGGGCAGGGGAGGGGGGGGCACCGTCCCGCCATTTCCCAGGGAGGAGCCCGCAGTATGGCGTCGCCCTGTTTGGAAGGTCCAGTTCGGGTGTTCTAGTGTCAGCAGAACAGGGACAGGCAGACCCTGAGTCCGGGTGCTCAACCAGGCGCAATCAAGGAGAGGGTGACAGGGGCTCTGGGTCCCTCCCGGAGAGGAACAGATTTCTAAGGCTGTGGGCCACCATGTGTCTAGAGTGCCTACGTGCGGGTGTGAAGACTCACGTCACAGACGTGTATATCAAATCCTAGGCACAGGTGTGTGCCCAAGGTACACACTTGTTTGGTGGGGCAATGGTAAGAATGACTGCACTCACCACTCTGGGGAACAGCATGGAGGTTCCTCAAAACAGAGCTACCCTACGACCCAGCAATTGCACTACTGGGTTTTTACCCCAAAAATATAAACGCAGTGATCCGAAGGGGCACATGCACCCTAATGTTTATAGTAGCCATGTTCACAATAGCCAAACTGTGGACAGAACCTAGATGTCCATCAACAGAGGAATGGATAAAGAAGATGTGGTACACACACACACACACACACACACACACACACACAGGAATACTATGCAGCCATCAAAAAAACCCGAAATCTGGCCATTTGCAACGACGTGAATACAACTAGAAGGTATTATGCTAAGCAAAATAAGTCCATCAGAGAAAGACAATTATCACGTGATCTCTCTGATACGAAGAATCTGAGAGGCAGTGCAGGGCGGTCGTGGGGGGTAGGGAAGAAAAAAATGAAACAAGATGGGCTGGGGAGGGAGACAGACCGTAAGCAGCTCTTAATCTCACAAAACAAACTGAGGGCTGCCAGAAGTGGTTGGGGGGGCAGGGAGAGGGTGGTGGGGTTATGGACATGGGGGAGGGTGTGGCTATGGGGATTGCTGTGAAGTGTGTAAGCTTGACCATTCACGAGCTGTATCCCTGGGGACAAATAATACATTATATGTTAACAGCAACAAAAAAAGACTGGCTGCATTCTCTGGGTCCTTCCCATTCACCGAGTAGGCTAAGTACTGCGCTAAGTACTAAGACGTGTGTTCATTTAAAGCTCTCAACAACCTTATGAAGGAAATAATCTCTCTCAAGCTGAGAACACTGGGACCTTAGCAGAATGATAAAGACCCCACCGTAAGAGGTCATCCAACTAGAAACAAAGAGGCACGTGGGGGTTTACACTGGGACTGACTCTAGAGTCCACATCTGGCCTGCTCCCCACCCCGGGTACCGGAAAGCCGGATGAACCCACACCTCAGACACATCACCTGTTCTGCTCTCCGTGGCCAATGTGCAGGTCTCCACCGGCGCTCCCTCTCCCCTGGGCTCCTGCAATAGCGATTGGGTGTGCAGGTGGCGGTGGGTGGACGGGTGGACGGGTGGACAGACAGCTGCGTGCGTGGGTGCGTGGCTGGCTGGAGAGTCGGGCGGGTGGACACATGGGTGGATGGGGCAGTGGACGGACAGGCAAGCAGGCAGGCAGGCTTCACTAGAAAGCCCTGGAAGACCCAGCTGGGGGCAGCACCCTGAGCCTCTCTGCCTTCTCTCCCCGCACCAAGCTCTTTCCTGCTTCGAGGCAACCCCCTCGGCCTGGACTGTCCCTCTTCTACTTACGTCATTAACTCTGAACTGTCCTTTAGAAAATGAGCGGATGTTCTCAAAGAACCCCATTCTTACCCCCAGGTTAAGTGGGCCCCTTCTTATAATCTCTGGAACCCTATGTAGTATTCGTTCACTGCACATCCACAGTTTGTAATGATATATTTATCTCTGAGTTACATGTACATTAACAGGTTCAAGGTGTCTTTTCTGGTAGAACTATAAACTCCAGTGGGGCGGTGGGTATCATGTACATAATGTTCACGAATGTATCCTCAGGGCCTAGCACAGTGCCTGATTCACAAGAAGTCAATGAATCCTTATTGTCTGACCTTCTTAAAGGCTCCCACCTTGCCAAACTTGAACTCTTACTCCTAGTACCTGAAATCCTGGGGCAGGTGCTGGGATGGGGGCCCTGACGGCATACGGGTGATTATGGGAGAGTCTGGGGATTATGGCTGGAGATCCAGGCCATCCTCGGCTGCTGAGCTCTAGAGAACTAAACCACTACTCCACGGCAAAGCAGCACAGTACCTGCGGCAGGTGAAACTTCCTCAACCACAACCGGGCCAGTTATCAACATGGAGGAAAGTGGTTCCGATCAGTGAGAAAACTGAGGCAGGGCTGAAATGATGCCAAGAGAAATAATCTGGAAGGACCGGGGAGTTTAGATAAGAGTCTGATAAAACCAACACAGTGAGAACTTCTCACTCTGATGAGAGGCGCCTAGCAGAATCTTATTTCGGGTGGAGAACTGGAGTTAAAAATGGTTCGTTGGTCTGTCCGTCCGTCCGTCCGTCCATCCATCCATCCATCCGTCATGCAATGAGCCTGCTCCCCTATTCTAAGCACTGGAGATACAGCAGCAAGCAAAAACAACCCAGTTGTGGCTTCGCGGAGCCGACCTTCCGGCAGGTGAACAGCCGGTGTTCCGGTGAGCAGCAGTGCCTCCCAGAGCTGCAGGTCACAGCCTGTACTGGAGGGCCCACTGCGCACCTGGGCCTAGGCTTCAGGGCAAGACCCAGAGATGTAAACACGGCAGCCACGGCCACGACTACCACGGGAGAACCCTGGTGAGAACCTAAGCCCTTGGCTTCTGCTGAGCCCCCGAGGTGTGGAATGTAGCAGCACCCTGCTCTGGGGGCAAGTCTCGGTCTCTTGTTCTAACTCTGCCGGCAGCAAGGGGCCCAGACAAAGCCTCCTCCAAGAAATCCAAGGCTGGGGGCAGTCAGTACATTGGCTGCTTCTTGCACCGGGGGCAGTAATGGAAGAGTCAGATGGAGGAGTAACTGTGTATCCACTTTTCATGCCAGGACAGTTAAAAAAAAAAAAAAAAAGTCCTTTTCGCCCATGTAGACCAGATATATGTGTCAGTTCTTACAAACTTGGAAAGGGGCCTCAGAGGTCATCTGGTCTCTCTAGCATAGAATAGGGTCAAATGTGGCAGGGGGCAGCGTTTTGTCAAGATCAGTACTTGGTAAGACCACTCTGCCTTTGATGGGCTCTCTACATTCAATCTTCCGTATATCAAGAAGTCAGCGACCAAGACTACATCTCTGTCATTCACAACATCCCCAGCACCCAGCCTACTGCAGGATGTCTGGGGAGAAAAAGAGAGATGAACAGTCAGTTCAGGTATCAGTAGATGAGCCAAAACCTATTTCTCTCCAACTTCTGCTCACTGGTCTCCACTCTGTCCTCTGGAGGAAGCCTGGGCATCTAGGAAAAAGCCCTAGACTCAGAGTAGAGAGACCAGTAGTGATCCTGGCTCGGATGCTTCTACTCTCAGACCTTGGACGAGTTATTAACTCACCATTTTGAACATGCTCTTTCCATTTTAGAGGTGGGCAAAGATATCTGTAAGATCTCGGGGCTGTTGTAACAACTGAGTAAGGCAGAGTAGACCCCAGCGGGTCAGCCAAGGAACCCCTTGCTTCCCAAGATGAGAAGACCAGGTAACAGAGGAAGACTCAGTAAACCTCATTCGTCAGGCTAAAAGACAAGCCAAAGACTGAAAGGTAGGGTATGAAGGATTGCTACCCACAGCACTCCTACACATGGGTAATGAAGCGATGGGCGATGCCGCGAAACAACCAGGAAAGACATCCACAGACAATTCACACGCACACAAAACACGAAGGGCAAATTACAGCAAAGACATGAGCCCACCCTCCTGAGCAGTAAGGAAAATGCAAATTCAAACATCAAGGAAATGTAATTTTTTTCCTCTATCAGAATGGTGAAATTTTCAAGATTGCTAATAGCCGATGATGGCAAGGACATGGGGACAGAACATTCTTTCACCTTGTTGGTATGACTGAAAAGTGATTCAGCCTTCAGACGAGCAATTTACCGAGGCCTATTATGATAAAAAATGTATACATTCTCCCCCTCGTCAAATTCCCTAACTACTTATCCATAAGACATGCCTACAGTATGTACAAAGAGATCTGTACTAGAACAATCTGGCGGCTTTGTAGGCTATGGCCAGGAAATGAAAATCGAAATGTCCAGCATCAGAATAGTGAGTAATGGTTCCCTCATTCTAGGAAATAACGTGCAGAAGTTTAAAAGGAGGAAGGGCGGGAGAGACTTGTGTACCCAGGAGGAAGGCATGCATCATAGGGTCCCATTTATGATCAACAACAGAAAAACGTAGCACAGGCGAGCTCCCCCCACGCACAAAGAATTATCCCGTCAGAGAAACTCTGGTATAAAGGTGTCTTCCACACAGCTGGCTCCGGAGGCGAGCCCATGCGGTGCACAGCCTAAAAGTGAGCCTAAGCACAGAGCCACAGGCACGGAACCCGAGGACCCACGGGCGAAGCCTCTGGGGGAAGAGGATGAAAAGGAACGGCTGAGAAGTCCGCCACCTTGAGAGCCACCATGTCACCCTCCTCCCCGCCACCTGCGGCCTCACAGCCCTCCCAGGCCCTGTGATCTAACAGGAGAAATAATGGATTCCCCGCGTCGTGTAAAAACGACGCTCTGCTGGAAGAAACCTTCCGAATGGCTGCCCAGGGGACACGGTTTCCTTTTGGATGGGAGTTTCCCAGGCACTGCCGTTCCTTTGAGCCAAGGGACACCCTGTGGTCTCCAGGAAAGGGGACGTATTCAAGAAGGGAAGAGCTTTGCTGAAACAAAGCGACATTCCTTTTTAATACAAAGGAGACCTAATTAGCTGGGCTGCGCAGACGGAATATTGTCCAGTAGCCAGTGCTGCCGGTGGTTAAGTTCAAAGGCTGAAATTAGTCCCACATAGAGGACCGGTTTCGGCTGTACTTAGAGCTCACAGTTCTTTTCAAAGGCGAAGACTTGAGGGTTCAGAAAGTAAGGGTACTGGTGGATGATTTCATACCAGTTTAGTGGCTGTAATATTTGCTTAGGAGAAAAATAGGCAGGTTCTTCTTCTTCTTCTTCTTCTTCTTCTTCTTCTTTTTTTTTTTTAAAGGCCTAACCTCCCTTTATAAACACAACAGCAGAATATTAAAGACAGTGGACCTCAATCTTGTTTGGAGGTCAGGCCATTTGGGGAATAAGATCAAATAATTGCAAAGGTATAAACCAGGAACTGATTAACAATAAACGTAACTACCACACAGAAGTGACAGAAAATGGAGCTCACAAGCGCAACGCTGTGTTAACACAGTGAGAAAGACAAAAACCTTGCAAGACCGGTTAGTAAACAGTTTCTGCCATTTTATTTGCTGCTGTTCAGTCGTTGTGTCCCTGGCTGGTGTCTGCTGGCAGCCAAGCATTAGCAGAGGCCGGAAGCGTCAGAAATATTCATGGGTGAAAGTTCTGGACATGGATTTTACTGGTGTTCTGAGAATTGTTCAAATGCTGCCATTTCCTCCAAGTGCCTGAACATGCCGGGCCCCCATCTCGGACGTGGGGGCCAAGTGCAGAAAGCACAGCACTCGAAGGCACAAACCATTTTTTAAGATCTTGCATTCAATCGTGTCCGAAGACGGCACCTCTCCCCAGAAATCCTTGCGCAAAACACAACTCCCGACCCCTTCACAATACGCAGTGACAGCCCTGGCGCCACCCTTAGCTCACTGGCACCCGTGAGCTCCTTCTCCAGACCGCACGGCAGGCTCTCCAGCATGATGCTACCTGTCTCTCCCCTCACCTCTTGGATTTTTGAAGAGCTCCACCCTCACTCTCAGAACCTCTGCCAACTAGGACCTTTTTGGAGAAAATGCTACTTGGGCGAAAACGTGTTACTGAGGGAGATGCTTGTCCGTGCCTCGCTGTCTCCTTGATAAGATGGTGGTAAGAAGCGTTTGTGCACGGGGCGGGTGTGAGGGCTCAGTGAGCTCCTGGACAGAACGCACACAGACCAGCCACAGGCAGCGGCCACTGTGGCTTCCTGGGGGGACTGTCACCATCAGTGAGCTACCGCACGCTGTCCGTTCCCTCCGCTTCACGTTTCCCAAACACGACTGGTCATGTAGCGCTGCCCTGAACCCTTGCTGCTTACATAATCATTTACATAGTGTTGCTTTGGTGTTTGGTTCTTTTTTTTTAAAACCAGACTCGCTTTGTTTCTTCTTAACTTTATTTTAAAATTGCATGCATCACCGTGGTGGGTGGAAAACAGGATTCTGTGCCATAACTAGAAGGCAAATGTATAAATAAACACAGTAAAAACAAAACAACGTGTACGATCAGGCTCAAGTCTGCTCCTGCTGAGGCTCTCCTCTGGGGCCTTCTGGTCTCTGCTCAACAGCAAGACTGAAGAGAGCGGGGGGGCATGGGGGCCACGCTCCGGGTCTCCTCCTACCCCACCTGGGAACCCCAAGCCAGGGAAGAGCTGAAAAGGAAATGGCTTCCTCCCTGCAAGATTTGGTAGCTCATGTCCAGCCTCTGTCTTTCTAAAGCCTGACCAATCACACATTGACGTAGCCTGCCTCCCCATGCTCGGGCCGGAGACACTGTTCTAGGCCCCCAGTGCCCCAGAGAACTTTCTGCAGTGACAGAAATATCCTGTGTCTGCGCTGCCCTGCACAGTGGCCTTGAGCCGTGCGGCTGTTGAGCACGCAAATGTGACCAGCAGACTTGAGGAATTGCCTTTTTCATGTTATTATATTTTAGTTCACGTGAATTTAAATGGCTACACGTAGTCAGTGGCTCTTGTACTGGAAAGCCCAGATCTACCGAGGGAATCATACGTGCGGAGGAGCCTTTCCTCTTGGCTCATCAAATGAACTGCTTCCTTTTGTAGGTTATGCCCTTGGCCCCTGTGAGGGGGATCTGATGAAGTGTGACAGCGATTTGTCACAGGGATGTAATGGGGGACTGTCTCCTACATCCTTCAGTATTGCTTAATCTGACGCACAAGTTTCTCTCGGAGCTTCCTTTGAGGAGCTGACTTATTTTCTTCTCATTAGCCATGGTATTATCCAAAAGAGCCACCTTCCCATTTTCACACAGACTGCCAGGAAGCCCACAGGAAATTCACCAACCTATGAGAATAATCACAGAGGGGCCCGTGACAGACATGTGTGATTCTGAGTTTCCTTAATTCAAGTTCTCCTAGTTCACATTTTCCTGAACCCTATTATTCCTCTCTTTACTTCTATTTTATCATTCTTTTACAGGAATTCTTTGGAAATTATCTCAAATCTTTAGAAGAGATATACAGAATGCACTTTTTTAATGTCCAATGGTATCCTCATTTTTAAATGAGTTACCTTCTATCCAGTATCGCTTATGATAAAAACACCGCAGGGGCGCCTGGGTGGCTCAGTGGGTTAAAGCCTCTGCCTTCAGCTCAGGTCATGACCTCAGGGTCCTGGGATCGAGCCCCACATCAGGCTCTCTGTTCTGCAGGGAGCCTGCTTCCTCCTCTCTCTCTGCCTGCGTCTCTGCCTACTTGTGATCTCTCGGTCAAATAAACAAATAAAATCTTAAAAAAACAAAAAACACCACAAACCAAAAGCTTTCTATAATGTTTCCAAACACAAGCTCGGGTTTTGCTCTTAAGAAACCAGCTAGAAGCACTGTTAGCGAAGAGGAGAAACAGCGGCATTCCAGAGATAGCATCGGGAAGATTTGGGAGAGCCCGCCGTGTGAGACAAAGTGGCTCTGGCTGATGCGGGCGACTCCTGGGCTGCACCCAGGAAAGCTCCGAAGCCATGAAGGACAGGGGCAGAGGGGCACAGATGCCACTGTGACCACCGTGGCAACCATCTCCCAGGCAACGGCACATGGGCTGTGTCCGTCTCCTTTCATAACTGACTTCTAGACGCTACAACCTGCCAGACCCCATCCTGGGCTGGGGGCAGAGAGGGGGTGGGGAGAGGCAGACGTGAAAGGCCAAGGAGACCGCTCAAGTGAGATCACATTTTCATTTTGCTCCGAAACAAAGCTGGCGGCTTCACCCCTTCCAGCGTCCAGGCAACGCCTCCCAGCTTTCTGATGACCGCAAAGCAGAACTCGAACGGAGAACTCAGGGAAGAGGTGTTGGTTGGTTTTTGGCATTCGAGAAGAAAGACAACAAAGGGGACCCACAGAAGTCCGTCATGTCTAATTCTCTTTCCAAGCCCGAGCTGAGAGCATCACAAACACTCAGATTCTCCAACACTCACGAACCTGCTACTTGTTAACTGCCGTTGTCCAGACCAACACGTAAACTAAGGTCACTCTGGTGCGAGCTGCCTTGCCCTACCCCAGCGCATCAGTCCGTGAGGTGCTGAGATGCATGTGTCAGGCTGATGCCTGTGCCTATAAATCATACCCCTGCAACAGGCCTGTCCCCAAAGACCACACAGGCCGAGCATCTGGGAACGGAGAAGCATCAAGATGAGAACACGGAGGTTACGTAGGGTGCCAGATGTCCCTCAACCTGACAAGAGCTTTGCAAGCTAAGTGGTAGGGCTGTCTCCAACCTACAGATGAGGAAACAGAGATTCACTTAAGGTTACGAAAATGGAAACCAGGGCTCATCTTTTCAAGTTCACTGTTTTTTTTTTTTTTCTTGGAGAGATGCTAAAACCCTCCAGGTAGGCAGAGTGTCATCCATCAAGCTGCAGAGAACGCCAGCCCCAAGAGGACACCTGAGCACGGGATCCAAGTGGCAAATGTCTGGCCACAGGTCCTAGCACACCCGAGGCAGCACCGATACCTGGACCCTATGGCTACAACACAAGTCGACAGACCCCATCTTGGGTCCAGCAGTCCGAGCTCAGATCTGCAGAGGCCACACCGAGAGGCCTGATGGGCTGGAAGGAGCCGCACCCGGTCCCTCCTGTATGGACGAGGGAAGGACCGCTTCCTCTGGGAGGCAGGGCGGCCGGAATGCCGTCTGGGGACAGCACTCCGCCGCCGACAGGCAGTCGCACCACAGCGCCACAAACAGCTATCCATCCCGCCAGAGCAGGGACACCCACCCGAAAACCGGGGACTCACCTGATACACGTGGAAGGCGTTTGCCGCTTTGCCCCGGAGAAACACCGACGGGATCCACACGTTGATCAGTGCCCGCGTCGATCTGCCCAAAGGAAAGATCCGAAGTTGTCATTTTAATTTGCTGAGAAAGTGAGAGGAAACCATCTTCTCTAAGAGGCGTTACCGGCAAGCTACTGACGACAACGGCCAGTGCACACAGGAGTCTGTGGGACCAGTGTGGGCGTGCGTAGCCAGCCCCTAGCCTTGTTCTGCGGGGACTTGTGTGTGTGTGTGTGTGCGTGCGCGTGTGTATTCTTTACAATCACAATCTGAACTTCCGAACGAGCAAGGGCTCATTCCGTTCTTACAACTGAGTCACCGTGACTCAGAATTTACCTAAACCCATTTCCTCATCTGAAAAGGGGGCTGATAATCGGAAGCCCCCAGGTGGCTATGAGGGTCACATGCGCGGATGACCACCCAGAGGAGTCGCACCCCCTCCTGCCTGTGCTCGATCTAGACCCTGGCACCCATTTTTAAGATCAGACTCTGCAAAAAGGCTCAGGAGGTGGGCGTCCACAGTTAGGCAAGCAACAGCTATTTGGGGTGGGGAAAGGGAAACCCGGAGGGCAGGCACGGACACCCCTCTTCCAACTTTCCAGAAACACTGTGTACGGCTCCAGTAAGCCAAGACTTAAATTCAAGTGCAAATCATTTACTGAGAACCTACAATGTAGGACTCCACGCTTCTACCCACAGTAACCCCTTTAGTCCTCACAGGATATTTAAGGGGTCTTCAAGGGTCACTTTGGTTCTGTCAGTTCTGCGAGTTTTGTCTTATGAGATGACTTTCACCCAACTGTGAGTCTCTGGGTCCACACACCCACCACTGCTCATGTTCCACCAGCGGAATCCAAGGCTCGAGGACAGCTGCGCCGACTGTCACTAAAGCTTGAAAATCAGCCCTGGCGATCATCAAAACGGTACTGCACAATTCTGGGAGGGCTGGGAGGTTCCAGTCCTGGCCTCTACTTAAGAGTCATTCCAGGGCTAAATGCTTTTTCCTGAACTGTCCTCCTCTCTCAAGAGCAGCTCAGAGCCACGCGCCAGCCTCCTGTGCTTAGAAGCCAATTTGAGATGGTGGAAGATTCCGTGACTCAGTGGCCTCCCCATCTCTGCAGGGGGGAGCAGTTCAGTTTCACAAAGAAATGGTTCTCCCCTGAAGCAGCATTTCCTTCTAAGCTCTGAGACAAGGTGCAGACCTCCTTCAGGGGACAAAATAATTCATCACTTCCTCAGAGCTCCAAGTAAAACTGCAATTCTGAGCCATCAAGTTGGCTTGTACCTGTAATGGCTTTCCTCCTAGAAAGGTCCCTTAGATTGTACCAGGGCCTAAGTGCTCCCCTTACATTTCTGTCAAGGGGATGGGTGCAGTGCAAAAATGGACCAAACAATCTGCTTTTCGTTAACCTTCCTGACTGGCAAGGGCGAGACACCCTGGGCTGCCTTAGGCATCTCTCTCTTTCAGAGCATTGTTTCCATGATGGGGGCACTGGAGTGGCACAGTTGGTTAAAAGTCTGACTCTTGGTTTCAGCTCAAGTCATGATCTTAGGGTTGTGGGATCAAGCCCTGCCTCAGGCTTGACGCTCAGTGCAGAGTCTGCTTCTGATTCTCTCTTTCCCTCTCCCTCTGCTTCACCTACTTGTGTACTCTCTCTCTCTAAAATAAATAATCTTTAAAAAAAAAAAAAAGAGACGGGCGCCTGGGTGACTCAGTTGGTTAAGCGTCTGGCTAAGGCTCAGGTCATGATCCCGGGGTCCTGGGATCAAGCTCTGTGTCGGGCTCCCTGCTCAGCAGAGGAGTCTGCTTCTCCCTCTGTCCCTGCTCATGCTCGCTCTCTCTCTCTCTCAAATAAATAAAATCTTAAAGGAATGATTTACATGACCATCTGTTTCCTAGACATTAATTCATCTGTTCATTCTTTCATTTGTTTCTTCGTGCATAAAGCAAGCACTTACTGAACACCTACTACGCATCAGTCACTACTCTAGATCCTGGAGATGGAACAAGGAAGCAGGCAGACACAGTCCCCACCCTCAGGGAGAGGAAGAAAGACCATTCCCTCAATGATTATTCCACCAAGATCGAGGAAGACACTTTGTGTAACGGCCATGTTTTTAAGTTTATGGACACTTGTATTGAGGCCTACTGTATGGTCTAGCCTGGAGAATGTTCCAGTACACTGAAGAAGAAAGTGTCCTCTGGTGAGGGATCTCCATGTGCCTGTTGGATCGAGCTGGGTCACAGGTTGCCCGAGTCCTCTCTTCGCTTGCTGGTCTTCTTTCCAGTTGTTGGGACTCCACACGGAAAGTGGGGTATTCAAGTTTCCAGCTTCTCCCTTCGTTTCTGTCAACTTTAACATTCTGAGTTTTGGGGATCCATTGTTAGGTACCTACATGTTTCTAATTATAAGAGACATCATTTAGTTATCATTGTTGTTAGTGCCACCAAGGAATCCTGGATCCCAGGACAATGACAGGCACTGGTGGGGGTGGTGGTGGAGGGCTGAGGTGTCGCTTTGGTCCGAGGCATCACAGAGGCTGAGGCTGGACAGGTGCTTCGGGCAGGGAGTTGACATGTGTGAAGGGCACAGCCCAGATCAAGTCTGCATTGGTTGGAATCCTGGCTTCCACGCGTCATGTGGAGGACGACACCCATGTCGCAGGGCTGTCAAGGGGACTCAGTGGGTGAGAATAATGCCCGGCACAGAGGACCTGGTCTGGGAGGAATGATCCTGAGCAGGGAAGACAGGATGAGTCAGAGGAGTTGCGGTGGCCTCTGTGCAAACTACGTGAGGGACTTTGGCCTCCATCTTGAGAGAGGAAAATGGCACTTCCCCCTGGCTTTAGTGGAGATGCACAAACCCAAGGGAGGAAGCTGCGAATCTTCGGGAGAGAGATGATGGAGCCGGACCAGGCAGTGGCTGCTTGAGGGCAGGGACTGTGGCTTGCTCATGGCTTCCATCAGGGACATGGCATGACCCCTCCCCACAGGAAGTGCCTGATAGGTTTAGCTGTAATGGTGAGCCTTCTGCCTCACAACGGTCACTGAAACCCTCCTCCACAGCTCTCACCTCTCTGCCCAGCTTGTCCCGACCCCAGCCCCCCACCGGGTTGCCATCCCATAATCCTCTTCACGCTGTACCCCCCACCACAGGCGCATGGGAGGCAAGCTCACACCTGATTTCCATCCTTCATGGCTTCACCTCACGTCACCCCCCTCAGCCTACACCAGCCTGACAGCCGCCCAAGGACTGAGCAGCCTCCTGAACCCTCGGTGTTTTCATCACCTCCCTGTCACTGCTGCCACTGCCCTGTGAGGAGGGTAGCGTGACCTTCACTGTACGAACGAGCAACGTGGGCCCAAGGTCTAGAGGTTTGCCCAAGGTCATGCCGGTGTAAGACCTGTAGCCGGGAGGGCAGGGAAGGTCAGCCTGGCTCTGGTCAATGCTCCGAGGCCTGGTCCTAGCCCCGATGACACCTTCTCTCAGGCTGGGCCACCTTCTGCTCAGGACAACTGAGTGACAGCAGAGGGAGGCTCTGTTGGGCGCTAACCTGGAACCCGCTTCGCTGGCTTTAGCAATCCAAGGGGACAACCTGTCCAAACCCCAAGGCAACCTCATCTGAAGACCAACTGAGTACTTCAGGAGTTTACCGTCAAACACTCCCGACGGAATCATATCCAGTAACAGATCAGACCCATGCCCTGAACCACTGCTGTTTCCAGTAACTCAGGGGTTGTAAACTCCAATTCCCCAGCACAGTGTGTCCCCGTGTGAGGGACTCAGCCACGACTCAGCTCCCACTGTCGCCTGCTAAGGAGCGGAGACTTTTTTTTTTTTTTAAGTGAAATGTACATGTTATATGATAGCTTCCAAATCCTAAATGTTGACCCCCAAAATTAATTGTTTTCCAATACCCAGCAACAGAAGCAAGACACATCTGAAGGCCAGACTTGGGCTGCAGGCGAACAACTTCTCACCCCTAAGATATCAAATCAGCCCCGTGTACCCTGCCACAGTGATTTTAGTACCCCCTGTGGTCTTCTGGGACACAAGCCAAACAACAGAGTCCTAAAGGCCTAAAGTTCTAAAGGCCCCTGGTGAGCAGGTGCCATGGACTTACATTTCAAAATCCGACAAACTCTGGTCTTCGGACGTTTGACTCAAATCTCCAGGAACCTGCCATTGGGAGAGGGGGAAAGGGGAGAGAAAAACGCATCTTGGTTACCACGGTTTTTGCACCATCACGCAAGAACTCGGCCTCTCAGTGCTCCCTGAACATTCCCTGTTCAGACCGAGGTGAAAACGCAGTCACTGGGAAAGCACAAGTGATTCTGTGGAAGGACGGTTAGAGACGGTGTTCTGGTAATCGAAAAATGGCACGGTGAGGGGTCCCGTTCTCCTCGCGGAGAGAGGACCGCTAATCCTATTGAGATAATAGTAGGCCTGCAGAAGCATGTAATTCTGGAGCTCTAAAGGCCTGATTAGGGTCTGAGATGCGAGGGATCAAATGAGCAGTGGGAAGATATCCAACTGTCCCCGTGATGAACATCGCACACACAGACACACCTAGGACGTCAACACGAAAGGCCAGTGTCGGCTCCAGACGGTTCTCCCCTTGCCGCCCATGATGCAAGGAGCAATTTAAGGCAGCACACAGCTGTGGCTGCTGACTCAGACGGGCCCCACGGGAGCGGGACTGGGTGAAAGACGAGGCACCGTCTGGCCGGATGGCAGGCACGACGTCAGGCAGATCGCCAAATGCTCAGCACTAGTGGCTGCTCTAGAATTGGTGACACTACAGTCATGTCCGGGGACGGAGCTTCTCATCAACTGGAAGGGTGGGAGGACCAGAGGGAGGCTGGGGGCTCTCCAGGGCAAGAGCACGCACTTCACTCTGCACCTGTCAGAGCTCCCGTGTTACCTGCCATGTTCGTCCATTTCCCTAACAATTTCAGGGAGGGGCAGGGTCCCGCCCCCTCCGCCCCAACACACAAACACACTTCACAGATGAGGAAACAGGCTCAGGGAGGCTGAGACCTTGCCCAAGGCCACACCTGCAGGAAGGGGATCTGAGTTCAGGTCTGTCCAACTTCAAAGGGTCTTCTGCTCCAAACCCTCAGCAAAGGCAGGGAAAACCAGCTATAAGGTCGAAGGTGGTAAAACTTGAACCCTTCCCAGGTAACCCCCTTCTGAATCAGGAGAAGGCCATGGTCATGGAGGCTGTGCTCAGGGGATACACCACTCAGGGTCAACCCCCGCTTCCAGCTGTTTCTGGCCCTGTGGCCAGGAGACAACACCTGCTCACTCTATGCCACACTGTCCTCCCGTGTAAAATAGGCAGGACAATCCTACACCTCATAGGATCGTTCTGAACATAAAACATGCCACCTGCAGATTATGCACAATAGAGCCTGGCAGGTGGGACATCCTCAGGAACTGTGCACTGTACAAATCACCTGGCAATTATTGAGAAAAGCAGGGCGTTCTATTACCCTTGACACCAACAGAGAATCTGTTCAATCAGCCCAAGGGTATCTCTCACCCCACATACGGCAGCCCGGAGTGAGAAGCACCCCACCCGAGCCCCTCGTGTGTGGAGCTAAGCAGTTACAATGGGGTCCAAGAGCAGCTTTTGCTAGCGAGCCGCTATTGAGCGATTCCTCCAAACCCAGGAAGGATAAAACCTGCCTACTGCCAACCTGAGAAAAGCTCAGGTTTAAAAAAAAAACAAAAAACAGGCACAGTTAAAGAAAAAAAAAAAAACAACTGGGCTGGGGCTGAGTGTGGCTCTACTGTGAGGGTGAGCGTCATTTTTCCCGTGGACGGCTGGCGTGAGAGGTGGTTTCATCTACCAGGGAAGCCATGAGGCCGTGTCCACAGTCCCTACATCAACATGCTCTGGCCCAGACAGCCCACTCCCAGGTTCTATCTACAGAAAATAATCCCAGACACGAACCAGGATTTACAAAAACCATTCCTCTTTCCATTGTTCAGGTACATTGAAAAAAATTTTTTCAAACAATCTAAAGGTCCAACCATAGAGAAATGATTCAGGAAATTGTAACATGTCTGTA
The DNA here is from genome assembly GCF_022355385.1 of Mustela nigripes. Lineage (NCBI taxonomy): Eukaryota > Metazoa > Chordata > Mammalia > Carnivora > Mustelidae > Mustela > Mustela nigripes. The sequence continues at coordinate 29,323,157 of NC_081567.1, forward strand.
TGAGATGGCCAGATTTAAAAAAAAAAAAAAAAAAAAAAGGAGTTACACATGCACACCCTTGAGGGTACAAGCATAATAATAGTTCTGGAGAAATACATAAGAAAACCAACAGAGGCCATGATTGCTAATGCAGTAGGAGTGGGAATGCAGAGAAAGAGGCTGAATTTTCATTTGCTGTATTTCCATTAAGATTAAAAAAGTGTATCTTTTGAATCAATTGCTTTAGAAAAAAATTTTAAATGTGATTTGAAGAACAAAACAGCTTTCTGTGTGCTGTAATGAGATCTCCAGGACAGATCAAGTGAGAGCCTAAGCAGGGTGCAGATGGCAAGTCTAACACACTACCTGGGGCGCCAAAGCAGAGAGTTAAGACTATCAAGTTGTGTTCATTTTTACATAGAGAAACATTAGCAGTGACCTTGAAGACACCTAGAAAAGGGGCACCATGTGGGCACCAGGGGGTGGGAGTGGCGGCCTCCACAGCGGGTGCACACACTGGAAAGGAAGCTTTTTATTAAGCATTCCTTTGCATCACTGGAGCTTTGAAATAATGTACTGCCAATTAAACATTTAAATAAAAACCTATTATCTCACCAAAAGAGGGTTTCCGATACATTTTTAATGGCACAGCAAACAGCTCCTGGTCTCCGTGGGAGCTGCACATGCCCAGTGGGGGGTACCACTGTGACTTAGGATGTCCCCGTATCAGTGAGGTGAGAATCCGTGGGAGCTGCACATGCCCACTGGGGGTACCACTGTGACTTAGGATGTCCCCGTATCAGTGAGGTGAGAAGGAAGCAGGTCAGAAGGATGACCCTGGCAGAGCTCAGGACAGAGAGGGCAGACGGATGTGTGGGATGTACCTGAACTTTCCTGCGCTGTCTCGGATGGAAGTGCCTGTTTGCCTGACTCGCACAACCATAAACAGACATCTATTATATACTAAGTATCTCTCGTATTACAGTGTAAAGTAAACAAGATACTCTTTCCAACCCGCCCCCGCCACAAAAATGCACTTGCAGTGCAGAAAGCCAGAAAATAGACACTTTGCCTTCCAGCGCTCTTCTCTTTCTCAGGCAGGATGGAAAAGGACAAGGGGGAGGCTCGGAAGGCACCTCCTGGAGCAGACATCACCTTCCCCTTGGCGCTTCCTCACAGAGCCCCGTGGATGTGGCCAGAACTCTAGCACCTTCTCCTGAATGGCTGTGGGGCGGCTCCAGGCCTCTCTTCTCTGAGCCTACCTGCCTGTACCCGGGTCTGGGGAAGGTTGTTTGTGCATGATGTGAGAAGCAGGTAAGCAGACTGGAGGAGGGGCTCCCGGGCTGAAGACACCTGCCGCACTGTTAACGCACATCATGCCGCCACCTTTCTCTCTACCTCATTTCAGACTGGACGTGAACAGAGCTTAGACCCAGGGAATCGCCTGAGGGAACAGGGAAGGTTCTGACTGGGCTGACCCCACAGAACTGAAGGGAAAGGGTGACCAGGAGGACTCAAAAGGTGAGGGTTTTAAGGCAGAACAAAAAAGCTGCTTCTAAAACCATCCATTCCCAGAAGGCGTTTTCTTCTTCACAGAGAAGTTAACCCTCAGGGCTGCTGATTTTTAGGGAACATTTTGGACAAAGGATCTGTGTGGCTGGGAGACGTTAAACCCTCCTGAATTAGGAGCTTTTCTTCTCATTATACAGCATTATCGGCATCAGCGAGCCAGGAGACATTGACATGTCTCGGTGGGTTCCGGGGAGGCTGGATGGAACAGAAGCTGTCACCTTTCCAAACTCTGGAATGTTTCTAGCAAATCAGGCCAAGCTCGACAGCACCTGTGTGCTGATCACCGATACCCAAACTTCGGTGCGGTTCTACCATTTTGTCTTTTCATGCTGTCTGTCCAGACTGGTACCACCGGTCTCTGGGGCTTACAGTCCTTATCCAGAAAGCTCATTTTACTCCACAGTCTGGAATGAAAAAAGTGTGGGACAAGGAGTATTTTGTAAGAAAAATCAACTTTCTATTGCCATTGGCCACAAACACCCCTTGTCACACACAGGAAGCTGCAGGCGATCCTGGAGGACAGACCTGGGACTGAGCCTGTTTGCTTCGCCCTCAGCTGGGGACATAAAAAAGTGGTAAGCAGCATGGATGCCCCCCTTCCCTCCTCCCTGCAGGCAAGGCAGGTTCCCGTGCAGCCTGTGGCCTGGGGACTCACACAGCAGTACGCGGGGACAGGAAAGGCCGAGTCCGTTCTGGGAGGAACAAAGCAGCCATGATTCCCAGGTCCTCCTGGACAAATAGCTCAGGTGTTACAGGCCCATGGATGGGGAGGGACAGGTGAGACTCGCAGAGAATCCACTTCTGGGGTACATCAGCAAAGAAGCTTCCCCCATCTCTCCTGACTCAGGATTTCCTGGGTTTCTGGTGGGGGTGGTGGGGGTGGGAACAGCTAACCACAGCCCCTCACATGGATGCCGACATGGAATTCAGACACTGGTTTACCCTGGTGTTCTGACTGGGAACTCTTCAAGCCTAGGATAAGAGCTCAGATAACAGAGATTCTGCTAAAAAGAATGACAGTTGTGCTAAGTAAATGCTTATTTAAATAAGAAGGGAAGGAGGAAGAGAGGTAAGAACTAATCAGGCAACTGCCCGCACCACAGGAAAAAGTCTCCCTCCTTCTACTTCTAGAATCAAGATCCGAGCAGGGGCAGCCAAGGTGGACACTGGAGCTGCCCTCACTCCCAGGCCTGGGGGGCTGCGAACATACTCACACCCCCACCGGGCATCGTCAAAGGCTGCCTGCTTTACAAATTCTTCCTACATCCTCCTCCTCACAGCCCTGTGAGCACAGGCATCCCTCCCATTTCCCAGGCAAGGACAAGAGGATTCGGTGTGGATGAATGGAAGAATCAGAGATGCCTTGAGGTCAGAACCAACTGCCAGAGGAGTGGGTGCGCCATCTTGGATGTTCAGTGCAGTGGAGCCCCGGATGGCGGCAGCCCCAGCCATCAGAGCGAAACCACTCAGCGGAGCACCAGGCAGCCCAAAAAGCAACGTTCTCAGGGCCACTCAGCTGGTAAGTGACAAAGGTGGGTGTCAAAGGCAAGTGGGTCTGGCTCCAGAGTCTTGGTGACTTTTTGGTGACTTTTTGTCACCAAGCTATGCTGCCTCCTGTGCCAAAGTCCCCGGTCTTTGCATTGTGCTTCTGCTTCTGGGAAGCACAGAAACTGAATTAACCCAGATCCACAGTGAGGAGGCTCTGCTGGTGCAGAGAGCTCTGATGCAGTGAAGAAGGTCTGCGAAGACTCAGCCCCTCAAGAGTAGATGTGCACAGGGCACCTGGGTGGCTCAGTGAGTTAAGCCTCTGCCTTCAGCACAGGTCATGATCCCAGGGTCCTGGGATTGAGCCCCACATTGGGCTCTCTGCTCAGCCGGCCCTTGTCTTACCCTTCAAGACTCAGCTAAAATACACACTCCTAGGAGAGAGCTGCCCCAATGGGCAAAACTAAGTGCTCCCTATAGCCACCTCTCCGATCATCTCCGGACCGTGCCGTGTAGCCGGCCGCCCTCCCTGGGAGCGGGAGGATGCACGCCCCACGACACACAGCGGCCTGGCCCGGCGCCTGGCCCAGCGTGGACATGGAATTGGTATTTGTGACCGATGAAATGAATGATGATACAAGCTGTATTTCCACACTGAAATGTCGATCTATTTTGAAACTGCTTTGTAGCAAATTCACCATCTTCATGCATGAGAAGGATAACTCGGTCTGAAGATAAGAAAAAAATCAAAGGAAGAGAATTGTCATCCCTCTCTTCTAATTACACAGCTCCCAGATTTACGGTTCAGAAAAAAAGGCAAAAGGCAGATATCACAGAGCAACCAATCTCTGTCCCAATCATGAAATGACACCCATGATTTATGCTTTCCAGGGTCACTTTCTCCCTCATCGATCTTTGCAAATAGCCTCTCCTTAAGCAATTAGCCCTCACTTTGCACTGCCAAAAACGACCACTATTTCCCAGCCCCCCCCCCCCAATTTCTCATTTTTTAAAATAAGGAACAAAATGTGCAGTGGCACGGCTGTCTTCCAGAATGGCGAGCCAAGGCAGAGGACAGATGGGCCCAGTCTGTGCTCTGAGCACTGGGTCAGCCTGGGTTTTCTGGGCGCGTAGGAGACACCCAACCCAGGTCTGGACCACTTTCAGGCTTCTAGGTTTATCTGTTCATTTGTTGTTTTGTTCTATGAACAATGAGAGGCATTCGTGTGGTTTAAAAATCAGCTAAGGTCCAAGACTCTCCATTGTGAGTAAACCACTGGCTTAACAAGACCTTTTAGGAGTTTTTGAGACTATCATCTGAGAGCCCTGGAAACGTGAACCAGTGTGGACTGCAACACTTCTGTGAATTAGGTTTTGACGGGTCAGTTTCTCCGTAAAGACTATGAGGGTCTCAAGGACAGTATTCCCAGAGCCCACGGCGGTATCAGGCACACACTAGTTGCTCAGTAAGTGTTGGAGCAAAAGGAATTTCAGGGAGAGGAAAGTACCCAGTCGACTAAGAATGAACGTCAAGTTTCTCTGCGAGTAACGGAGATGCGCGGGCGACAGAAGCAGCCCAGCTCTGCCAGGACGACACGGCAGCACCGCGGACAGCAGTAAGAGCCAGCGGGCAAGCAGCGGAACGGCTCCATAAGATGGTACCAGCAGATCCCGGCGGCACAAGTACTAGCACGGCACGGACCTCCTCTGCTAACATGAAATGACCTCCTGGACATGACAGCAAGTGACAAGGGCAAGACCCAAAACAACAGGTCAGATAAAGTCCTATTTTCATCAAGAAGCCGAAGACAGACACACATTTGCATTAACCATTTCCAGAAAGACACCAGAAATGGCCAACCGTGGATGCCTGTACAGGGATGGCTCTGAAAAGCCAGGGTGTGAGGAAGGCAGAGGTATTTTTCACAGTACAACTTTATACCTTACCAAGTTTTACTACGTTTAAGAGTAGTTACCCTTTCAAAAATAAACGTCACAACCTGGAGATTTCAAACTAAAGGGGAAACTTATTGTGTCTGTGATGGGGGGAAAAGCCGGACAGTGACTAAGTCTGAGGAAGGAGGTGGGGACCGACTGGGAAGGCCCATCAAGGAACATTCTGGGGTGATGGCAAAGGTGTGGGTCTCGGGCCGCACAGGTGCAGGCACTTGTCAGAATGCAGAGAGCATGCAATGCGGGTGTCCCGACACCTGCAATTCACTGTGAGATGCATTTTAAAAGATGAACTGATGGGGTATGAAGGGCGGAGGGAAAGCCAGGGTCGGAGGGAAAAGCAAGCACAGTGAACTGGTAATGGCGGAATGTTCGCGGTGGGTGCGCAGGTGTCCATGGTGAAATTAACAGAGCTGTTTCACAACTTTCCAGTAGAATGTTAGAAAAAATAAGTTTTGATCAACCGAATGATCAAATGAATGACTGAAATACTTTTCTAGCCTCTGCCCAGAAAAATGACACTATGTCTCTGTCTTACAAAGAGCCTATCACAGGATCCAGCTTAAAAACGTGGGGTGGGGGGCACCTGGGTGGCTCAGTGGGTTAAAGCCTCTGCCTTCAGCTCAGGTCATGGTCCAGGGTCCTGGGATCGACAACCACATCGGGCTCTCTGCTCAGCGGGGAGCCTCCTTCCCCCTCTCTCTCTGCCTGCCTCTCTGCCTACTTGTGATCCTTGTCTGTCAAATAAATAAATAAAATCTTTAAAAAAAAACATGCGGGAGAAGCAGCATTAGAGAAGTGTGTCAGATGCTTAGGAAAACTACTTTGTGTTTCTGGATTCTGAGTTATAGCAGTATTTATCAGCTCTTTAGAGATGAAAACGTGCTGTGATTTCTTCATCAGTAAATAATTTTTTAAGAAGGGCTAGATCGGGACTTCGGTCGGCTGGGACTGAGCTCTGATTTCATGGTGTTGCCTCAAACAAGTCACCGGCTTTCTCTGAGCCCCCCTTCCTCCAGTACAACAGGGCAACCGAGTCTTTCCCGTGGGACAGCTGTGAGGGGTCCCAGGGGCCCTCTCAGGACCCACCCCGCCAGCGCCTGGCAGAGAACGAGAGCCTGCTAAGCAGCACCTGCTCCCGTCGGCCCTGGGTGGAGTTCAAGGGTGCTGCACAGAGAGAAGGCTGGGACCCAGCAGACTCTGCCCCACAAGTGAGCCAACTGTTCCAGCCCATGGAGGCAAACACCTTCCAGCTGCCCAGACACTGAGTCCACAAACTGTACGAAGTTCCTCTTAAGGGTCAGACACCTTGGCTCCAGGGGGGCGGCAGCCAATGGGAGACAGAAAGCCTGGGGCTCACGTGGCATCCACTCCAGCAGGGGAGACTGTCTTCAGACAATCTACCAACACTGTTATGGTGTGCAAGTCCGTGGAGAAGAAAGGGACAGCTACGGCGTCTGGGAGGCAGACAGGGCCAAGTTTCGTGGAGGGAGGTTGCTGAACAGGAGGCTGAAGCAACAAGGGAAAACAGCGGGACTCTGGTCCTTCCGCAAACAGCGAGAAGCCCCCGAGGGGAGGTAAGCAGGGGAGAGCCCGGGCTAGCTGGCTTGTTGCTTAGTCCCTCCGGCTGCAAAGCAGTGCCTGGGAAGGAAGCGAGCGGGGAGAGCCAGGACCCGCGCACTTCTCACAGACACACACACCCCATCTCGACGGCACACACGAGGGGATTTGCCAACCTCTCTGCCCACAGCCTATCCACCCACAGACGTGGGCAAGTACAAATCGACAACGGTCTCCGGTGTCTCCAGGCTTAGCTTACCAAGATGTGAAGCAATTCTCAAGAATCCTCAGCCAAACTCTAGGGAAAGACAGAGGCCCGTCACCACGAGCACCAACTAACCCAAGCTCACTCCTGCTACAGACGAGGACCAAGAGGCCTGAGGAGGAAGGAACGGCCCTGCAGGGGCTGTGTCTCTTAGCTGCAGGCTCCTACCACCTCGCACCACGCACGGGGTTCTTACTGGCTTCTGGAAGGTTCCTGGGATTTGAGTAGCCGTCTCCAGAGCTTCATGGCCACAGGCTCCCCTGCCCCCACACCCCTTTCTGCAGCAACAGCATTTACACCAAAGCCATCTGGGGTTTGTGCGAACCTTAGCATCCAGAGCCACTCTCCCTGGGACCGCGGTCTAAGAGGGGCGCCCATGTAGGATCTCCCAAAGTGCCTGCCAACCACAATGTCCAGTCGGCACCCTGCTAGGGGCTGCCACACAGCATTTAATAACAGGAAAAGGTATGACGGATGTTTAAGCCACAGGTCTAAGCAATTCTTACCACCGACGGGAACAGATGTGGGTCCATCAGGGCTGCCCTGCTGGAGACATCAGATTGCCAAGCAAACGGAAGGAACCCGTCCTGTCTGTCGCCTCCAATACCGTCTCCTTGCAAACAGGACATCCCCCAGCCCGTGCGCATGCAAGGGTAGGGGTGTCACTGGGGACACCCTCCACGTGAGCATCTCCAGCCCTGAACTCAGCCCCTTGCCTACTCTACTCAGGGGTCAGCAAACCATGGCCCAGGGACCGAATCCATCTGCTTCTGTGAATGGATTTTCACTGAACACAGGGAAATGTACACAACATTTATCACCCGCGGCTCTTTCATATTCCATCCACAGAGCTGAGGGTACACGACAACCACAGCGTGGCCCCAATTCCTCAAACACGTACGAGCTGGAGGTCATTTACGGAGAAACTTGGCCAACTCCTGCTCCAACGGACGGCGGAGCAGCTACAGAAAAATTATGGGTGATTTCAGGGTAACATTCAGTTCTTCCTGGTGGGGAGGAAGAAATGTTTGAGTCCCACAGCCTCGTGAGATGAGGTCCAGAGTCTGAAGAACAAGAGGAGGCCCAGATCGGGCTGGAGAAGGGGTCACTCAGGCCCTCAGACCACGGGATGGCCTGCGCTGTCTGCTAACAACACACATGGATGGTTTTTCACCATTTCAAGTGCAATGATTACGTCTGCAGATGAGCAGGCGTGCTCCCTCTCCAATCAAAGCGCAATGGCTCCGGACGGTTTCCTCCCAGGACTCTTGCAGGGTTTTGATTTCTGCAGCTTACCAGTAAGAAAGCCACAACCTGGATGCTGCTTCAGGCCGCTGGGGTAGGTTGGGGTAGGGGGGTATCTGCTCTGTACTGATGACTTTGGCTGCAGAGGTCCTCAGGGAAAGACAGAGAGCCTGGTGTCTTAAGGTCAGGAGGTCCTGGGTCTCGCCATGTACTAACAGTGACTCCTTATGCCTCGGGTTCCTTGTCTATAAAATGGGGCCAGCGCTCACAACCTAGTCAGGTCTGCAAGCTGCCCAGCATGCTGCCCATGCGGCTTAGTAAGAGCTCAGGAACAGCCACTGCTCCCCCCGCCACCCCACACTGTCCGCCCTGCCCCCCGCACTAGGACAGCAGGAAGGCAGGTGCAGGCGGCTCCGTGCTTTACAGTTGCCCCTTTAGTTTATGTTTGATCAGGATCCAGAAGCCACCCTGTCTCCTCCTCTCTCTGGGACATCTTGACGCCTGCTCAGCAGCCACCGCAAACACAACGTGGAGAGGCTGGGATGCTCCAGCAGGCAGCCGGCTTTCTCCCAGGTCCCTGCCCCTCAGAGCCCCTCAGCCCTGCGGTGAGTAGCAGAGACCCGACACCGCCCGCCTTCCCCCACGGGTGCCAGGGCACGGAGGGCCCGAGTGACCCCTTCTCCAGCCTCCAAATGCACACCCAGGCACTGCTCCCTTTTCTTTGCCTTGTCCTTGCTTCTGGAACAAAGGCTTTTGTTTTCTTTCTCAGCCTTCATCTCTGTCATTTACAGTGAGCCGGCATCTGCATTTGCCACATGTTCGGGAACGATGTATCCCGGGCTACAAATGGACCCATGCGTTTTCCATTCCTTATAGCCTCATGGTTTCCCTTGATTTTAAAGCAGCCCCCACTTCCTGAGTGGTGGGTTTTTTTTTTTAAAGATTGGAGACAGAGAGAGAAAGCGAGCAGGGAGAGGGGTAGAGAAGAGAAAATCCCAGGCAGGCTCCACGCTGAGCACAGAGACTGACGCGGGGCTTGATCTCATGACCCTGAGATCACAACTGAGCTGAAACCAAGAGTCAGACGCTTAACCAACTGCGTGCCCCAGGAGCCCCGTGGATAGCATTTGACCGAGAACCGCAACATTACTGGCAGCACCACAGCTGCCCGACCGGACAGCAATGTGATGGCCGCAGGTTGAGGGGCTCCGTGCAGAGCCGAAGGGATGAAGAGCAGGGACAGGAGAGCCAGCTGCCCCTTCAGCGCCAGATGCCAGCCCCATCGAGGAAGGACGCCCCCACTCCACTGAGCCTCCAGAGTGAGCAAGGCCCGCTGGTACCGACACCTTGCTTTCTGGTTTCTGGCCTCCATGACTGTGAGAGGACAAGCATGTGTTGTGTTGTCGCAAGTCACCAGACTTGTGGTCCTGTGTCACATGTTGGGGTAGGGGGTATCTGCTCTGTACTGCTCCGTGCCAGGCTCTGTGTGACACACGTCACGTACAGATGGGGAAGCGGGTTCTGAGAGGCGACCTGATTTGCATAAGGGCTCAGGGCTGTAAGCGGCAGAGCTGGGAGGGAACCAGGTAGTGTGGGCTCCGGAGTCCACAGCAGGGTAGGATACCGTCCCCAAAGAGCACGGCCGTGGGGTGAGACAGGCCCAAGCTTGCACCCGCCACCCTGCCATCCCGCCCAGAGCCTGGGCCTCTCCAGCCTCACATTCCATCGCCACCAAGGAGATGGATATGTGCGCCCTGCCAGGCTCCCCACGACGTCCGTGACAGGAACTGAATCCTGCCCTGTCATCTCCCGAGGCCCAACCCAGACGCAGCGCTCCCAAGTAGCGCCTGAAGGAATACGCAAGAGAGGGTCCCGGTGTCATCTGCTGCTAGGGACAGCCCTTTCAGAAGCTGGGGGTGGGGGCTGGCTGGAAGACATACTCGTCCACGAGGAACAGGATGACTACAGCAGCAAATCACTTCCTCAGCTCACCCAAGCCGGCCCGCTGTGCTGTCAGCTCTGGGAAATGCCAGATGGGTGGGAGGGAGGGGGTGGGGCAGGGGGGGTAAGCACATCAGTCCCAGAGAACAGCTGAGGCATCTGACAAGCCCTCAAAGTCCAGGCTGCAGGACTCCAGGGATTACGGCACTGAGAACGGAAAGTGAGAACGAACTGAAACTGAGCTCTCTGTCTACCAACACCAAAACAGCACATTCCAGAACCCGCCTCCTGGACAGCCTGCCCTGTGATGGTCAACGCTGGAGACTAGCCAGAACTCCAGAACAGCACCTTCTGGAAACCTCACCCCTCCCTCCCCCAACACACACCAGTGCCTCCCACAACCAGCTACACAATGGCCTCATCACCACTGGGCAGCGCCCACTCGCCGGCGCTGATGACTGAGGAAGCCAATCAGCGAAACCCTCAATTAGAGCCCCAAACTGTCACCACAGAGATCGAACACAAGGAGCAGGGCTGCCAGCGAGAAATCAGCCTGATTTTCAATCTGTCTTGTATCAATAGGCAGTAAATAATGAAGTTTTGCTAATGAACAGACGCCAGGCACGGGGCCATTTAAAAGCCATTTTACGATCCCATTTTGCAACATGGGATGTTTCCCCAACACCCTCTGAAGTGGACGACTTTTCGCAAGGATGCATTTGGAGGTACGTCAAAGCAGCAAGGGCGCACAGCCCCGTACCCACAGCCGCCCCCAACTCTGCTTCTCACACGCTGGTGACAGCAGCCAGGTCACTTCTCTGTGCTGGGCTTTGTTTTTGCCCCAAGGAAACAAAGGGGCAAGATAGAGGGGGAGACCGTGGCTGTTGGCAGCCTGGGGTACCCCCTTACCGCGAGCTGTGTGCGGAATGAGCCCCAGGATGAGCACCGAGTACCTCAGCTCCATCCGCAGACTCTGTCCTCGTGGCGCTAGTGCCTGGCTCAACACTGGTCCATGCACAAAGTCGCTTTCATCGGAGAGAATGCAGGGGGCTCGGGGGGCCACACTGGACAGAGTCGCATTCTCTCTCTTCACGGCGGCTGGGGGGGTGAGCAGCCCGGCACCACCGCTTCCCAGGCTCGAAGCTCTTCAGTTACCTGACAGCTCACGTCCTTGATCTGCTGACCCTGGTTCGGCTCAGGGTCTGGGCTTCTCTCATTGAAAGCACCCTGATACAGAGACAATGGCCCCTTCCAGGTTCCAGCATTTCTTTTATTCTGTCTGCCTTCCTACGAAGGTCCGGCCCTAACGAGGAAAACCCAAAGGAACTCCCTCCGCCCCTGCTGCCACGGAGGGCCTGGGAGCTGGCTGGGGACACAGACCACGGCAGGGTCACCCCTGATTCCCAGTTCAAAGCACAGTACCCGGGACTCGGGAACCCCAAATCCTCCCAACACAGGCACTGAAGGACCAGGTCACGAAGACAAAGGCTTTTCATCCATGGGCCCCCGGATAAGCTGGACTTCTGTGATCAGCAACGCAGTCACGGCCATGACCATGTCCGGGCGTCACTGCCCGGGAGCACTAAGGAGGCGCCAGGCTTTCGAGCTCAGCACATACCATTTGATGGAATCCTCACAACTGTTCTGAGAAGGAAGGTGCCACCTCTGGAGGTCACCCACAAAGAACTCTGCTCTTTCCAGATGCCTGGCGAGGCCACACTCCCGCTTCCACCTGTGATGAGATGCATCTGGGGGACTTACCTTGCCACTGCAATGTCAGAGAAGCAATGTGTGTCCTACCTGGGTGGGGGCTTGGAGACAGAGTGTGCGTGGCCTGGCTCTCTTGCTCCTCCCCCTCCATCTGGGTCTGGGTGTGGAAGGTGAAGAGATGGCAGAAGCCCAGGCCCCCCAGAAGGGACACGTAATGCGAATGGGACATACTATTTTGTTTTCTGTGTTGACGGTTTGGAGCTGTTTGTCACTGCAACATAACCCAGCATACTCTTGAATCCTACACACCCACCCCTATTTTATGGATGGGAAAACTGAGGCTCAAAGAGGGGACACACCTTGTCCGAAACCATGCTGTTACTGAAGCAGAGAGGCGTGGGAACACGGGAAGCCTTGGCCCTTGTTCCTCAGGCTCTGAGGAGCTGTGCCTACCCTCCTGGCCAGCCAGCATGGGGCTCTCCCTGCCAGCCGGGCCCACAGGGCTCCTGGCTGGAAACCGCAGGCACCAGAACAGAGCAGCTGGTCACCTCTGTGTCTCAGAAGCCCACATTCTGCCCTAAAGCACGGCCACATCCCACGCACCTGGCTCCCCCAACCCCCATACGGGGGAAGTCACAGGCTGGAGACTACTTCCAAGGGGGTAGGATACAGCAAGCAACAAGGATGGAGGGGAGAGACAGAAGGAGGATTCGAGGGCCGGACCAGGGAGGCCCAAGTACAGCCCTGGTACAGAAGTCCTGAACAGAAGTCAAGCCCTGCCACAGAAGTCCCATACCACACATTCCTACACACTCAACTGCTTTTTTCTATACCATTGACTCGAGAGAAGCAGTAATTTTGACTCTGATGCATCGTGACCGTAGAGTAAACCAGAACCAGTTATAAGATCCTGTTTGTCCACAAAACAGCCCAGGATTGCTCAGAAGCGGTGTAGCTTCTCCCGGCGCTGGACTGACGAGAGCCTCCCCCATGGTGCCCGCGAGGGGACAGCCAGGTGAAGGAGCACATGTGCTGGGCCAGTCCCCGGTGCTAAGCAGCCTTCTCCAATACTTCCCGGTGGTCCCCATCTCCCGGCCTTCCTGCCCTGGTGTGGTCCCCTTGCCCTGAGTGCACTGAGATCCCCGGTGGCCTGCCCTACTTGGGGGGGGGGGGGGGGGAAGCGATGAGGTGCCGCCTCCGGAGGTCAGCTCCTCTGCCCCTGCCGGTCTCTTCTGCGTTCACGGCTTGCTCACTCTGATTGAGCAAACGGCTGCCATGAAATTAGGTAGAAAGAAAAGAGGGGGCCTCTAGCCAACAGCCCAAGAGGAGCTGAAGCTCCCACACTGAGTGGCCTCAAGGAGTGGAGGCGTCCGTGCAAGAACCAGGCAGGTGAGCGAGGCAGCAGAGCCTGCCCCGGCTGGGCCTTGAGCAGCCTGCAGACCCAGCCACCGTCCTGACTGCGGCCTGGGAGCCAGAGGCTTCTGGACCCACAGCAACCATAAGATCGTCAGGACGGTTATTTCAGAAAGTTGTTTCTGCCACTAAGGTTTGTAGCAATTTGTTACGCAGAAATAAAAGAACCAGGACAATCCCTGAACAAATGGGCTGGTGAGCTGTGGGCGCTATTTGCTGCTGGTGCTGTCCCTTAAGGAAGAGCTGGAACACCGCCAAGTCAGCCTGGAAGGGCCTATGGGAGCTGCTGTCCCGGGCCCTCACACGCTGAGACTGTGGTCAATCCCGGGGGCATCACGCACGGCAGCCCAGCTCCAGGCTGGGGGGCTCCATCCATCCACCACTTGCACTGGTGTTTACCAATGTTCTGTCTTAAATCAACGTACCTATTTGACTTAGAAGATTTACTTAAAAATGGATCCACTCCAGCAAACAGCAGACCAGCGCTACCGGCTATACACAGAAAGCAAAACGGAGCCAACGGGTGCAGAACTGTAGGACACTCGATGTGTTTGTGGTTCTGAACATGGCCTGTGTTACACTCCCTTGGGAGGCCCTGGCCCCAGTCCAGAGGCTCCCCTCCAGCCGGCCTGGGGGGCGCAACCACGGCCTCAAGACTTCCAGCTACAGTGGCTGACCAGCACCCTGACCCAAGGCCCACAGCTACCGTGGTAGGGACCCCAGAGTGACAAAGGCAGGAAAGCTGCACCAGTGCTGCTGAAAGTGCCCCCCAACCCCCTAAAAAGAAAACAACTCCCCTCCCTTGCAGGCCCGCTGAGCTTAACACCTGACTCGAGCCACCGGAAATGGCCCTGCCCAACAGCAGGACCACAGAACCCCACCGTGGGAGTGTGGATCCAAGGACCATGCCGAGGCTCCTCTCTGGGCAGTCCTCCCCAGGGGACTCCTTCACAAGATCACCGGACCTCTGAGCCTCAGACACCCCTGGGTCATGGGGTGGGTGTCTCACACGGGGTTCCCTCCCTAATACAGACGGAGGGCCCAGGGGACAGCCTGGGCCCTCCGGGGGCCTGACACCCAGGGAATGCGGACATGCTACTACCATGGCCTTTCTACAGAACCCAGCAGCGAGGAGTCCCCCACACTGGATCGGGGGGGGTGGGCACAACCAAGACCAGCAGGCAGGGGAAGAGGCGGTATTCTCCACGCCGGCCCGGGACGGAGGGGGCCCGTCTCCTCCAGCCAGCCCCGGCTCTCCCAACAACTATTTCTCCAACAAAGCTCTGGCTTCTTCTGACAGCCCCCAAGGAAAGCACGAGTTCTCTCTGTGACGGACGAAAAATCTCATACTCAAATTGGAAACCGTTTAAATCGAGACATCAGGAAAATCAGGGGCGGGAGACATATGATAGCTCCTTACACATGACAGCAAATAAAAAAAGAAAACAGCAATGTTGATCGTCTTCTGACACCGACACGCGTGGTCCCTCGCCGGCGTCTGGAACTGGCACAGACTGTGTAGTGTCGGTCACGTTCACCCAGTATTTTCTAGGCACCCATGCACAGGCCACTCCAGGGAGAAGTGGGAACACCCAGTCATTCGTGCAGCAAGTGTCCCACAGTCTGCACCTGGCACTGGGGACACAGGCGCGCAGAAAAGGATGAAGGAGGGAGACAGCGCACCAGCACCTCCGTGCCAGCTAGCGGTCAGTGCTGGGAAGAAGAAAGCACGGGGGTGCTATTTTATGGAAGCACGATGAGACGGCATCTGACCCCCTACTGTGGATAATTAAGATACAGTAGCTCATCTAATTTAAACCTCATACAACTCTCTCTGGTGGGCACCCCCAGTCCCGTTTCCAGACGAGCATGTGAAGACTGGAAAAGAACGCTGCTTATCTACCCCGTCACCTCCTGCTCACAAGCACTGGGCGGCAGTACCTCTTGTACTGGTGCCTTAGTTTCCTCGTCCCTAAAATGGACACGAGAGTACCTACCTTTGTGGGCAGACTGCCGCACATGAAATACTTAGGAAAGAATCTGGTATATACTAAATACTCAATAAATGTTACCTACTGTTGTAAGCTGGAGTATAACCACCATTCCTTTTTTTTTAAGGACTTCATCATCTGATGCCAAAGTAGGAAGACACTCCCCACCAAACCGGTGCATAATACGTATAAAGGAACCATGCTAACTACACCAGCATGCCCTCTGCCTACCAGGCCCGTCCTCCTGACCAACTCCTACTCATCCTTCAAACCCCAACTCCACCATTTCCCCTCTGAAGCCCTCCCTACCAGCCCCATCAATCACTTAACCCATCACTGCGCTACTACCAAGGCCTTTCTATAGAACTCCGTCTCTTGTTCACACATTCATTCAACCAATGTGTCTCGGGAGCCAACCACCTGTCACACATCATCACACTCCATCACAAATGCATGTGAGCTGTCTCTGGGTCCCCTCCACTGCCCAACCAACTTGCGTCCAGCTGCAGAAAACTTAACTGGGTCGAGTTCAACAGAACCAACTCATAAACGGAGGAGGGCACCAGAAAGGCAGACACACAATCGGTGGCCCGGTGGGGAAAGAAGGATTACAGGAATTCAGAGGGGGTCACGGATAAAAACAACTCAGTCCTGACAGGGCCACAAAGGGCTGGAAAACAAGCTGGACCCCCAGGGAAAGATCTAAAAGAGCAGGAAGGAAGGAGACGCCAAGTCATGTTCATGAGTAGAGAAAGCCATGTCTCAGCCAAATGTCAGAAATAGGGAAGCTTCATGAATATACCTCTGTCTTTGTGTAAACGCATAGTGCATCTGGAAGGACCGAGACAAGCCACCTCCTAGAAAGATCTCTAGGAGAGGGACACTTGTATCCTGTCCTCTCTTCAACATACAGTTTACGTCTGTATTATTTCATTTCTTTCCCAAATATATTCTTGTTTATGTAAGTTAGAAAAAAAAAATTAGAAGCATGTCTTCTGAAAGACAGAAGGTAGAGAAGCAAGGCAGGGCACAGAGTCTGAAGAGCAGGTGCACATAAATGCAGGGGCAGAGCTCCGTGAGCCAAGAGCCAACAGTCAGCGGCGAGGAAGGAGGTGAGAGTCAGGTGCTGCTTCGGCATCTGCCAGATTCTTTTTACAACAAAGCTGAAAGAGACATCAGCACCGTGTCAGGGTGCTGGGCGTGACAGATGGTCGTGGGCCTTGCTGTGATGGAAGGGAGATGATGCCCAGGAGAGGTGCACACACACATGCTGTCAAAGGGAGGGATACTCCCAGGACAGCCAGAAGAGAAGAAAACCACTTTCCCAAGGGGAAAAAAAATCCAAGGGGGGACTTGGGCTTTTCCAATGTCATCAGAAACTTCGGCCAAGTCAGATCTTCAATGTCCAACTGACAACACAAGGCACACCTCAAACCACAACCACTCATGTTGGTGTGCACAAGTTTTTGAGTATCTGGTAGAAAACCATTTGAATCCTGGTGGATAAGATCATTTTCCTTCAAAGTAAGATCAGCCACTCTGCAGTCCCCATGGCAGAGGGGCTCAGGAACATGGTGGGCAAGGCCAAGATGGCGCCTGTCCTTCAAGAAGAGGTCATTTCCAGAAGAACAGACTAACGGAGCCAGCAGTTCCACTTTTTCCCAATTCATCAGGGATCCCTTTAACCAAGATGCATCTGTTCCAATCCAATCACGTAATCTGCTGGTATCCCAGAAGAGAGACACCACAACATATCTGGGCAAAAAATACTCTCGATCCCACAAAACAACCAGCCAGGGACTCCATTTCTATGAATCCTACAACAAAAACAGTATTTTGTTTTTGTGGAAGAACATAAATCTACTTGAATAAGATGGGGAAAGCTTCCAGAGGAAACTGTAAGGTCATTCTGATACCTAGATGCCCCTGAGTTTAAACTGCTTACTGCCCAATGCAGCAGCCCTGAGTTTATAAAGGGCCAGGAGACAAGAAATGGAGATGGGCCTTTATTAAAAAAAAAAAAAAAAGGAAAGAAAGAAAGAAAAAGATTATAAAAATTGGAAAGAAGGTTTTTTTAAAAAAGGAGAAAGTCACATGCAATTAGAAAAGAAGTTAGAACTAATCAGAAGCACAGAGGGAAATTTATTAAATTAAGGAATAAGTACATATAATTGATCTAGTGACAGGGTTTGTACAATTATTATCCTGTGGTTATGTACCCTTAGAAATACTGTGTGTGTTAACTTAGCAGAAACAGGATTAAGTTAGGGATCAATGGGTTTGTCTTGATGGGAAAGACTAGTAAGACACGGGAGTGACAGAACGGAACAGGTCAGAGCTGTCTATGTTTCAAGGATGACAAAAAGCGGTCCAGACAGTGCTAGCCATGGTCTAACCACGTGGGATGGAAGTCCCAGCCCAGACCCAGGTCCACAGATCAATCACAGCACGCCGCTGGGTGCCTCGATCACAGGAACCCCTCTTCCATGCTAATGACATGATCCTGAGAACTTACGAGTCAATAAAACACACAATGGAGGGGCCTGGGTGGCTCAGCGGGTTAAGCCGCTGCCTTCGGCTCAGGTCATGATCCCAGGGTCCTGAGATGGAGTCCTGCATTGGGCTCTCTGCTCAGCAGGGAGCCTGCTTCTCTTTCTGCCTCTCCCTGCCACTCTGCCTGCTTGTGTGCACTCTCTCTCTCTCTCTCTGACAAATAAATAAATAAAATCTTTCACACACACACACACACACACACACACACACACACACACACAGTTGTCGGGAATAAAGCAACACAGGGTCTGCAGGTTGCTACCCACCCCCCGCCCCGGAGAAGCCCAAGTGTAGCCTGGGAGCCGCTTCCACGGACGGTGGAGTGAGATCACAGCTACCTTAAGACATAAATTAGAATGGGTGCTGCTGGCACCAACATTGTGTGTGGTCTTGAGCACAGAACTTTGGTTCGCCCGAACATGAGCATCTGGGTCACGTGAAAACAAACACGGAAGAACGGGCTCATCTCAGGAAGGGCTTGCTGGTAAATAAAAGAGGGCACAGGTCCCGTGGGCGCCAGAGCATCCTGGCTGCCACCGCCTGCCACTGCCTCCTGACCTTGACTTCTCTTCCTTCAGAATCAGGGCCAGGAAAGGTGCCCAAGTTATCCCATCTAGACCTCGATCTCCAACCAAACCACAAAGCAGTCAAACCAGAGAGATGCAAATCAGGTAAAACAGATTCTCGTCTTTGACCTTCCCAAGGGCAGAGCCCGCATCTTGCATGTCCACCACAGCCCTGCCACGTGGCCACATTCTGTGTAAGCCAGCCAGACCGCACGTGAGCAACCGAAAGCAGCCGAAGCCAGGGACACCACTCCCCTTCTCAATGCACAGCTGAAATCATCACAGAGCACGAGGTGTATCAATCTGGACTGTTTTGTACCTCGCCAGTGTTTCCTATCTGCATCAATATGAGACCCACTTTGGGGCAAAGCTTGCACATGCTGCATCTGCCAACAGACACAAAACTCTTATCTTCATGAAAATGTATTTTCAAAGTTCTGCACCCATAAGCCCTGGGTAGGCAGGCGCTAACCGCCCGAACCGTCAGCTGGAGCCTCTGGGGCTCCCCCATGAAACCCAACCACCCATGGGGACAAAATAGCCAGCCACAATGCAGGGCCCAGTTTTTAACCCTAGCACGTCAGGGGAGACAGACTGGCCGTCTGGAGGGCCCTCTGCTTTAAGAGCAAGGAGCACGTGTTCACTCAGGGTATTTGCCTGGGACAGAGATGCTGGGCTCCAATAGGGGCTTTTATTCTGGGGCCCAGAGAGGTCTAAAGCAGGTTCTGCAAGCATCTTTCTGGATGATTTTGTGTCAAAAAACTAACATTTCTAAGCTAAGCCTCTATGTGAGACATATTTTTAGTAGCCTCTCTTAAATGGCACTTTTAAAAATAATCTCCTTCAAGACGGTAGACGATTAAAACACTGATGGTCCAAGTACTGAATTTAAAAGCCTCTTATAATTTGGGACACGATGTTTAGAGCTGCTGTGGGGCTGCAGACAATTTGGTACTTGATCATTAGATATTCTGCAAGTGCCACCCAGCTGAAAAATATATTTCTTATTAAGCTTCTCTACTTAAATAGCATCAGCCCCCAAATGAGATCACTCCCTCTGAAGGCTTTAACGATACCAAGAAAGTCCCAGGAAGCATTTCATTTCAAAGTATGCCATATTAAAAAACTTCGGATGAGGTTTTTTTTTTTTTTCCATCCATCTCGCCCCTGAATTTTAAATTACTTGTCTTCCTCTCCCACTGGCTCAGTCATTTCCACAGGAGAGGAAGGTGTCCCGTGGAAACACCAAGCAGCTTAGAGCAAGGATTAAGACCAAGTCTGTTATCCAGTAGGAGCCAGGAAGGCACCTTAATGGATAATCAAGGTTCCTGGTTAACAGTGTTACCATGGAAACCACAGGTCAGATTTACACACCACATGCACCAGGAGGGACACCATGCACGAGCCCGAGAAGAGGGAGAGGAACACGGGGCCCCTGTCTCAGGGAAGCTAGCGGTCTCCAGGTGTAACAAAGTTCAGCACAAAGTGGTAAGAGAGTGTGACAAACGCTGACACCCCAAGAGCCATGGAAAGACCGATTAGGGGCTCAACAGGGGCTTGGGAGGGCTGCAGCCAAGAGGGGAGAGCTCACACAGGCTTTCAGGGAACTTGATTCTAAGGCAAGTCGCTTCACGGGGGCCCTGGGCAAACCACACCAGTTGGCCGAGGAAGAGGAAGTGGAATGTTTGTCAAGACAGAAGTGACGGACAGCGAGCTTCTCCATGCCACGCAGCAACGTGAGTGCTCACGGGAGGAGAACACGTGGGAAGGAGCAGGGAAGGCAGAGACAGAGCGAGCCAGCTGCAGACAAAGGTTCAGGCACAGGCACGAGACAGGCAGGCAGACAGAGACCAAGGCACACATGGGAAGGGGCAGAGAAAGACAGCTGCAGAAAAAGGCAGAGGCCGAGGGACAAAGAGAGGAGCAGAGAGGGAGAGGGAGAAGCCGGCAGAGCAGCAGACACAGGCACAGGAACAGAGAGAGAGAAGCACAATGGACAGAAGAAGGAGCAGAGAGGGGGGCTGGAGAGGGAACGGACAGAACAGGAGAGCAAGAGCGAGGACCACCTGCTCTTGGAGGGCCACCGTGGAGGAGGCCGTGGGTGTCCCCGCTACGGTGCAGCTCATGTGGCCAAGGGCCTGGCCAGCTGGGGGTACGTGGAAGGCGAGTCAGAGCCAGCCCGCTGCACCCCACAGCCACAGGCATCACCGCCTCCCCTCCAGTCCCTGGGGACTCCTTGCCTGGGAAGTCCCATGAGACAAACCATACATCCATGATCCCCTCGCTAGCTAGTACGAGGGTAAAGTGGCCCTAACCTTCCCAAATGCATTCCTCCAAAAACATCTTGGCAAAGATGCTCTTTGGGGAAATAATGCTAGGAAATAACGCATATAGCGCATGTTCTGTCTACCCCCTTTGGAGAGCTAGGAGGCCCCATGGTGAGAAGTGCTACAGCAGAGAAACCCACGGAACATGCTCTAGGCTGACATTTTTCAAGGTAATTCCATCACCATGCCCCCCTTTCCTATAGGCACCAACTCTGCACACCCTCTGAATCATTGTTCTACTTTTGGGAAACTGCCTCCTCTCGATTCCAAGTTTCCAAAAGAGCCCTTTTGATATCAGGATGAACGGATTAGGAGGCTTAAAAAAAGAAAACCACTTTGATGTACAAAGTGAGACGGGGAGACAAGAAAGGCAGAGATCCATTTTGCAGGAAGGCAGTGGCAATGTGTGAGAGCTTCAACCACAGAGGAATGGGCAGTCTTTAAAACCACCCAGTGTGTTGGCCTAGAGCACAACAGACACCACATTTTGTTTGAAACGAACAAAAGGAAAAAAGTAAAATAAAATAAAAGAGTGAGCGGCATGGTATTAAAAAAAGACAAAGGATGGGGTCCGCATTTGGGGCTACCACGGAGCCACGTGCCCCGGGCTGTCATGATACCTCTCTGCCCACCCCAGCACCCCCACCCCGCCCCCTGCTGTTAGCTGGGCGGAAAACCTGCATCCTTCAGGCGCAGAGGATACAAACGCACAGGAGCGCCAAGCACAAGGTCAATGGCTAACCAAGGGGGAGTCCCCTCTCCAAACAGACAGAGAGGGTACGGGTAAGAGAGCAGTAATGGGGTGCAGGGAGCCGGGGACAGGGGGAACGGGGGCAGTGACGTCACACATCCTGGAGTCAGACCCCACAGTCATTTCTTCCGCCTCAGGAGAGGGGATTCAATTTAAGGGTGCTTGGGACAGAGAAACAGAGACCCACCATGGGGGCAGAAACAAAGAGGAATCCAGCTTCAATTATGTAAAGTGAGACCAAGTTTGCTTCCCGAGCGGGGACAAACTCGCAGGTAATGAGTCGCTTGGCCTTCAGCTCTCCCCGCTGAGGACTTTAATTGACCTCCCTGCCTTACAATCTTACAAGGTTCTATTTCTCTGTCTCCATTTATTATTCAAAGCAGGAGCTGTGCTCCCAGAGAATTCTCAGGGCTGTAATCAAATCCTGCTCAAGGAAAAAAAAAGAAAAGAAAGAGAGAAAAAAACTCCGGCACTCATTCACATCTTACACCAGAGGGGGAGAAAGAATAATGAGCAGAGTCCTAAAAATACTTACATTCAAAAAAAGAAAATGAAAAAACTTCAACCCCTAATCCCAAACTCATTCTTAAAATAAGTGACTTGGCTTAGAAGTCTGTAATATCACAAAAAGATAGCACTGCGAGCAAACCATGTCCTGGCTCCTATCTTTGCAAAAAATGATTTGGTCCATGCAGTGCTCTCGGGCTCTGCGCGGATGAAGCCGCGCAGTCACGGAGAACCTACTGGGTGCGCCGTGCCGCCAGGCGCTGTGCGCTCGGAGATGAAAACGCCCGGGCCCTGCCTCAGCGGTCTCCGGCTCAGTCCCCAGGGGTGCCGCACTACTCCCCACTTCAGAGAAGAGCAAACAGAAGTTTCCAAATAAAGCTGACTCTGTGCTGCCCCCGAGGCCCTCCAACACCAGGGTGGTGTGGGAGGAAGTCTAACCCCGGGGGGCAGCAGAGAGCCAGACCCCATGGAAACGAAGGGAGGAGAGGCTGAGATTCCCTAACACATGCCTCTCACGAAGAGAAGCCTCCAGAACTGAAACCCAGCTTCCAACTTCCTCCGTCTTTGGCCCCTGCTGTTTGACTCTGGGGAGCTAAGCAGAAGGGCCCGAGGCAATGATGACAGGGTCAAGGTGTCCTCTGGGGCTCACTGACCAAATGGCATGCCGTTCCCACAGCCTTCAGGTCCTTAATGACCACTTTCCTCTCTCCTCCCTGTGGCCATCACAACCTGCCTGCGGGGAAGGATGACGGTCAGGGCTGCCTCTGTGTGAAGGAATGTCACTGTCCTTAAGGGCATCCAGACTCGAAGCAAAAGGAGGGTGGCCTGGCCGAGAGAAGGTAAGCCTGCATGTCAAAGGGGCCCAGGAAAAATCTGGATTCGACCACCTCCTACCTGCAACTTTCATTCATTCGCCCAATTCTCTACTCAGGGAGCCAGCCCACCTTACCTCGCGCCCAGCACAGGAATCACTGGGCTTCCAAGGGCGTAGGAGACAGAGAATTTGCTCTCATGGAGCAGAGAAGACAGGTAACAATCAATGTGGTATACCACAATGAGGCATGGCGGGAGCCTCAACCCTTCTGTCTCATCTGCCGTATAGTTTTCTTTTAGACTTTATTTTTGCCAGAGAGAGAGAAAGAGCACACAAGCAGGGGGAGTGGCAGGCAGAGAGAGAAGGAGGTTCCAAGCCCCATGCAGGACTCCATCCCAGGACCCTGAGATCATGACCGGAGCTGAAAGTAGACACTTACCCACTGAGCCACCCGGTGTCCCCCAGTTACCATATCTATAGAAGACAGTAACACCCCCATTTGTCACAGGCTTCTCTTCAAAATTAAGTGACATTAGAATGAGCATGAAGACCCAGTGCACACCTGACACACTGTTGGGAACTTGATAAATCGTGAGCTGGCGATGGATGCTGGCTCCCCCACCGCCCCGCCGAAGGGTTTCCTCCAATAGGTGGAGGAGAATGGAAGGTGGTGATCATCCTCTCCAGGACCCTGGAAATCTCCCAAGGCATGATCTCTGGGGCTTCACCCAGCTGATCGGAGTCCCACGGACTGCCAGACAACCTTCTAATCCAAATGCAGGATTTCATGTCATGCTCCCCGTTATCATAAAAATAAGAATGAGAAACTAAGTATCCATCAACAGGGGTCTGGTTAAATAAATTACTGGATTGCCAGTTCAAAGGAACACAGTGTAGCTCTTTAAAAGAATGAGGTGGACCTGTATGTAAAATAAAATTTAAAAATGTCTTAACTACATTGTTAACTGGAAGAGGAGGGGGGAGTTGTATTCCAAACAGTAACTAGAACAGGCACCTGGTTACTAAAACATTTGGGAACGTGTACACAACTCACTCCGGCATCCCTCATTTCTGGAAAGACAAACCCAACACTAGGGGTCATTACTGACTCTCGGGGGAATTCCTGGGGGCCAGCGATAGGAGAGAGATTCACGCACTTTTCATTACAAGCTCTTTTAGGTTACTTGGCTTTTTAGCACGGGTCTACCAAGATTTGTCAAATGTCCAAAATTTTCCAAGTTGCAACTGTGTAAAGAAAACTCCAGTCCTAGAAGGCACACAGATCTGTCAGATCTCACTGTAGGACCTTGGCTGAGTTAATCCATATCAGAGCCTCAGTTTTCTCTTACCCGAAAGAGTATCATAATAGCAATTACCTCCAGGGTCACGGATGATTAAATGGAGCACTAAAACCTTAAAAGTATTTCAATTTGGGGCAGAGCTCAATACATGCAACCTATTAAAACAGGAGTTGTTGACTTGGAACTGCTGGTTCACTGTTTTCATCGCCCGGAAGGAGAATGCCACACTGAAGGCACTTTCTGGAAACACATCTGCCAGGAGTCACTGACCTCCCTCCAGCAGAGAGGACACACAGGCACTCCTCCAGGGTCCACACTGAACCTATCTTCAGGAACGGGACCAGTCCTTGGTCCTCGCCTGCCAACAAGTCCCGCTCGGGTAAGGCGGGCCTTGGAGTATGCCAGGAGGCAGACACAAAGGAGCCACTTGCCCGCCCCCAACACCAGGTCTACTCACAGACCGAAACACAAGTCAGCACAGCGAGTTCCCCGTTCCTGCTGCCCCACTGTCCCTTCTCAGCGAGGGGCCACAGATGGCAGGAAAGTGAGAAGCCACACTGCCCAAGTCTGTTACACGAGACACAGCTGGGAAGGACACAGAGAGGGGCCCTCGGGACCTTGCCTGGAAGGGCAATGCGTAACCCAAGGGAACCCACCCATACCTGTTCTCCCCAGCCCCCCAGAGCCGGCAGAACTGGAGAAGGAAAACAGACTTTGTGGACAAGCAGAGTTTGACTCCAGCTCCATCATCTGTCTGGAAGATTCGGGACCTCTCCAAGCCTCAGTCAAGCTTTAAGACGAAGATGAAATAACTCCCATGGAGGGTTCTTCGTGCAAAACTGGTACTTAGGAAATGTGCTTCCTTCTTAGGAAGATGCGTTTCTCCCTAATGAAAGAAATCTACAAAGCTCTTGTACACATTTTGGACATGTGAGGGGTGACAGAAACCAACTCAGTCGGGGACTGCACCACAGGGCGGTAAGCACAGGCGGTGACAGTCACATGCTGATGTCACATAAAGGAAGTACACACCACCACCTGTGAGGGCAAGGTACCCCCACCCCTGCCCAAAATACCTACTCGCATCCGGATTCTACAGCTAATGAGCAATTCAAAGGAAAGGCAAAGGACAGAGGAACATGGTAAGGATTACCATGGGGCTGCAGCCAACAGAATACTACATAGGAAAACAGTTCAAAAGGCCAGGTTTTTCCATATTAGCAGAAACAGGAGGAGGAGGACAATGAGGGTACGGTACCAATTAGGAAGCTGAAAAGATTATCACCCAACTGCACTGTTTGCACAGCGCTAAAACCCTGCTGAGCACAAATAAAAAAAAATTTTGAGACAAATGAAGAACACCAAACACTGATGGGACATTTGAGAATATTAAGGAATCATCGTTAACTCTTTAGATAGGATGATGGTACTGTAAATATCTTTTAGTGATAAATACTGAAATATTTATGAGGAAATAATGCAACTTGGATATGCGTCCCAATAATCTGAGATGGGAAGGGGCTGACCCCAGTAAGGATGAGTCAGGAACGGCCCGGAGTTGATTACTGCCAGAACTGAGTGATGATGGGGTTTCATTTAATGATTCTCTCCTTTTCCACAAAATGTCCCCCTTTTATTAAAAGGCTGCAAATAAGTCATAGTCTGGTGGAATATTCAAAACATGCATAAATAAAAAGACAGGTAAAAAACCTCTAGAAATCGGCAAGAAAACACTTGCAACCCAACAGGAAACAGGAGCAGGCAGCAAATCACAGAGGTGGGAACCGAAATAACGAGCTGGCCAACGGCAAGGTGGTCCGCTTCACTCGCGATGAGAGAAACACAAGTTAAAACCCGCCTCACACCCAGAAGTGTCGGTAGGGATGTCTAAGTGTTGGCAGGAACCCCTGCATGCTGACAGAGGAATCAGAAACAGGTATTTAAAAAGAAAAAACAAAAACAAAAAACAAGTAAAGCTCAGTAACGCTTAAAATACCGTCCCGCGCAGCTCAGCGAGCTCGCCCTCGGGCACAGGTGTCAAGGGAACCACCGTGCAGCGGATGCAGGAAGGGCTAGTACGGGACCGCCACGATGGGCAAGAGACCGGCAGAGCTCGTGCGCTTCCCAAGAGAAACACCGCCCCAGAGACAGCGATGTTCACAGGAGAATTAAAGCTCCATCCCAGCCCCCCGATGCCAAGTGCCAATCCAAGAAGACACAAGCAACCACGGGGCGTGAAAAGAAGGCAGTGAGATGCCATCAGCCAGTTCCGGGTGGGGACATGACCCAGGGTCTCCCACAAGCACGCGGCAAGAAAGAGAGCGGAAGGAGAGCCGGAGGAGGGCGCGACGCACGGACGGAAACATCAGCGAGCGCTCTGCTTTGTGACAGGGGTCGGAGGAGGGAGCAACGGGACATCAGGGGCAGAGGACAAGCTTCAGGAGATGGAGGGGTGATGCGGGTCACACCTAAGGCCACACCACCTCGCACTGAAGACTGGCTAGGATGCTACATTTCAGCCTCTGTTTTACTCAAGTCAGAACAACGTGTTAAAATGAAACACAAAACACAAAAGACATAACCAATGACAACACACGGACCTCACGTGGATCCTAATCTTTAAGAAACTATAAAAAGTTATGGAACAGTAAGAAGTTTGAGCACAGATATCCGATGGTATAAAAGAATGGAGGGTAATGGAGAGATGGTGATATATTTATGGTTTCCTTTTTTTTTTTTTTTTAAAGATTTTAAGATCTATACAGAGTGGTCTATAGAGGAAGTAACGTCTAGTATCTGAATGAAAACAACACAGAGGGGAGAGGCAGGTGCGGTCACACAAACAAGACAATCACCGAGGACAGCTCTACTTGACGAATCTGCGTAAGATTCTTTCATCTGTGGGCATCTGACACAGCACACAAGAATCCTTCGAAATGAAGAAGGTATTATAAACCCTAGAAGAGGATGAAATGCTCTCAGCATCAGGGCTTGCAAAAGCAAAATTATGTGAACAACCTGACTATCCATTAAAATGGGACTGGGTTTCGCTTATCATGGTACTTCCTTCAAGACGGAACTCAAGAGTCAAGGAACTGAATGAACGAGACCAGACTCCCCCCCATTCCCCCCCCCCTGCCGCCAACCATGGGGGTTTGCCCCGCTGCTCAGGGAACGGCTGGCAATGCCTGGAGACATTCTTGGATGTTGTCACGGCGTGGGATGCTACTGGCCTCTAGTGGGTAGAAATCAGGGGTGCTGCTGAACATCTATAGAAAGCAGAGAACAACCCCAACAAGTGGATGCCTGAAGCTGTGGACGGCCCTGAGCCCTACGTACAACCTGCTTTCTCCTTTATGTGATGCCTATGACAAAGTTTACTTTGTAAATTCGGCACCTAAGAGATCAGCAACAACAGCGAATAGAATAATTTTAACAATATATGTAATTCAAGATGTGAATGCGGCCTGTCTCCAAAATATCTTAAGGTCCTCTGTTCTCCATCCTTGCTCGTGGTGATGAGAGAGGACACAACGCCGACATGAGGAGACGGAGGTGAGTGACGGAGGCATTGTCACGCAGCGGTCAGCTAACGATGACCTTCTGACAAGTCGTCAGAAGGAGGGTCATCGGCTTCCAGATCGTGGCAAGTGGAACCACAGATACGGGGGACCAGCCTAAGGGACCCGAAGAATGAAGGGAGCTACAGTGTTAAAATCCTCTACTAGATCTGTGTGAGACAGTCCTCAAACCACAATACTGACTTAAAAACAAGGGTCAGGGAGATACAAACAGGTAGCACTACGTCAGTAACAGTTACAACATGAGTAACCATTACGTTAGTACAGGTTACCCAAAATCCAAGCCTGCTGCTCAGGGAAATTTAAGTAGTGAATATAAAAACAGGAAGGAGAAGGCTATACACAGATTTCAGAATATTGACGATGGGACGTGGTGGGGCATGAAACATCGCAAAGGGGAGGCTCCTAACAGAACTGGTATCGTCGTGTTTGTTCTTCCCGTTCCCGCCCAAAGCAAACCCAGCGCAGAGAAGGTTAATGCATGCAAAATCTGGAAGGTGGGTACCTGACAGCTCACTCTTTCGGTCCCCTTGACATTGCCAGCACTGAGCAAACTTAACAGTGTGACTGCGGAAAACAGGTAGAAGAGCGAGTCGGGGACCTTCCCAGGTGGGAGCACTCACCGGTCCCCGAAGGTCAATGAGCTCCTGCCTCATCTGGGACACGAGGGCCTCCTTGGCCACCAGGGCCCTGTGCAGGCGCTCGTTGAACTCAATCAGCTCGCCGTGCATCTCCGCCACCTGGAACACACAAGCAAAACACGGTGAGGCTCAGAGGACAGACCCGCGCCCCACCCCCAGGCATGGGAGCCACCTTCTCCAGGGCTGCCAGTCATCAGCGAGGCCGCAGGAAGCTGTCCAGGTGGGAGACACAACACTGCTTACCTATGAACTGTGCAAACCTGGCTCTAGGCCAAATATATCTGTGACTGGGTTGATGTGAATACTATAGAACCAATGGTCTGAAGTTCATGGTCAGGAGAGGACCCTACCAGGCCATTTGGGGCCTTCGGTTTTTATCCTTCATGGACACTTCTCTAGCAAAGGCTCTCTTCCTCATCTGAGTTGTGCTTGCCAAGAATTACTCAGCTAATGGCATGCTTCTGTTCCTCAGGACCTTGGTTCTGCAAACTGAGAACACAGAGCCAGAGCCTCATGGCAATGGTGACAGTGATGGTGACAGAGCCTGCTGCAGCGGCATAATGAGCCCTCGGTCACCGCCTCATCTTTGCCAGGGACATCCCTTCCGAGTGCTCCCCGCATCTTCAAGATGCTGCTCCTGAGGCAGGTGCTAGTATTCCTGCCTTACACAAGGGCAACGACGTCAGAGCAGCAGCTAGCTCAAGGTCATACCGCCAATGGAGGGCTGACTCCGGGGACCTGGCTCTCGACCACTGGGCCAGACGTCACAATTCTACCCCTTACACCTTGCCCACGTGCAGCCCGCTCGGGCCTGCCGTAAGCTCTCAAATTTGGGCACATTTATTCAATACTTTTGGCTCATCCGAATGGAATAAGAAGAGGCTGGCATAAAGCAGTCTATCACTGATGTACAAAATGGACCCCAAGTCTTTCCACCTATCAACTTACGGAAAGACCAATGATACCCTATATGGGCAAAACAGAGTAATTTCTCTGATTACATGAGTGATCTTGTTGTGGCTTAAGATCGAATTCGACTACAATTTATTTAAACATTTTGGAGAGATGTGAGATGTCATCTTGCCATGCTCTTCAGGAACCTTGCAAGAATCTTGCTACCATCTTAAAGAGAATCCCTCAAGAATTTAGAGGTCAAGAGAGTCTCCCCAGCCCTGTCCCCGCTGCTTTTCCCAAGAGACCACCTCTCCTTTATATTCTATTTAAGACAAACCTAGTATCAGACGCCTTATAATAAGGACTACATATGAAATCTAAAACATAATGTCAGAATTAAGAAGGGGTATAAGGAGACGTTTTGTGGGAAAAGAAAGGATCATTAACCTAAGTCTTGGGGCCTCAGGAGGAGTAAAGGGGGGGGGCTCCTTTTTTTTTTTTTTTTGATATGTTATATACAAGGTAAAAGGCATAAAAGGAAATACACAAGATATTAACAATAGTCAAGGGACAGATTTTCTTGGCATTTTTTCTACTTTTCCTTACTTTTTAGTTTGCAGATAATGAACACTCTTCCATTTATCAGTGGGTAGAACCACTGGGGCCCTTTAAGGAGTGAAAATTCTTCACCTGAAACTAAAGGCAGCTTTGGTACTATCAGCATAAAATGCACGGGGCTCCCAATCACATCCTGAGGCTTCCTTCAGCTTGCTCTGTGAATCTCCACCCTGTTCGTGGCAGCCCCCCACCCCCCTGCTGCCCACCTCTTTCAAACCCATGTGAAATGCTAAGTGAGACCAAAACAGAAGATCTTCCAAGTACCGTGCAATTAACAACGGCAGAATAAGTCACTGAGTTTTTTACCAGCTTTTGGTACAGACCTCAAATTAATATTTCCCAGTTGTGTTATTCCTTTTGTATTGGAAAAGCTTAAGACGATCTTCTTCGGGTCTTTTGCAAGCAAGTACAATATTCCTAATAAGGCCCATGCGGATCCTTCACACAGAAACCACCCAAATCCGCCATGAGCCTCCCGGGGCAGAGAATCCTTTTACCACACGGCAAGCAGGAAACACACCGCTGCCAGTATTAGTGCTGAATGTCTGCTACTGGACCCCCATGAGACAGAGCTTTCAACAAATGCCACCGGCATTTCCAAAGCAAAGCTAACGGTTTGCTTTGTTTTTGTTTTTCTTTGTTTTGCAGCGGAAGCCAGAGTGTTAAAACGATTTTCCATAAATGCATAAAACATCGAAACATCCCAGCCTGCAATGGTATTTATCATGAGCTGTCAAAACCCTGGTTCTCTTTTGCAGCCAAAGAGTGACTTGACCATGTCCGACAAAGCTTTCCTTTCGCTGGAAAATAGGGGGCTGGGCTGGGGATCCAATGGAAGGGAGGAGATAAATTGATGAAATAATTCCAAGTAACCATTAAAACTGCGATATTCATTGTTACTCAGCGAGGCTCTGAAACTGAGTTTCTAGATTAGATACCCCTACAGACAGCCATTGAGACCAACAGCTTTGATCTTACATAAACCATGCTGAGCTTACTGTTCCTTGAATAACTCCTCCCAAGTCTAGTGTAACCAGAAATGGATTCAAGACTCTGAGAGCCTCAGAAAAGGAAGTAGAGATTATAGAAACAAAGGCAGGCAGCACCACCACTGCTGGCTGGAGATTCTGCTAGGCTCTGGGGGTACTTACAGGTCTCGCCTGACCAGTCTTTGTTTTCAGCAGCCACAGAGAGTCGCAGAGAATGGCACAGACAGACACTACCTACCCTTCAGTCCATTCTCGGCCAAGCAGATGAAGTGATCTTCCCAAAGCAACATCTGGTATCATCACCTGCTGTTTAAAACCTTCACTGCTTCCCACTGTCCTAAGGATAAGTAAAACCCAAACACCCTCGTGATCACCCACCTCTGACCTCATCACCTGCCCCCTGCCCCCGCATGTAAAGTCACTCAGTCACAGGTCTTCTATGTCCCACAAACGTGGTGAGCTCTAGGAGGTCACCCTGAGATGGGGGAGAGAAAGGCATATCCAGCAGAGGAAACTGCAGGTGCAAAGGCCCAGAGGTTGCCGGGGCTGGGGTAGGGGAGCAGCTGAGACAGGCAGTTAAGGGCTCAGATTCTGGTGCAAGATAGGCCTGCACTCGATCACTCAAAGCATGCTCTGGCACCAGTCTCTCAACCTTGGAGAGCCTAGAGCCATTCACCTACAAAAAAGAGATTCAAAACCCTACCTGGGGCACGGGGCCACTGTGCGCCCAACATGAGCGGCCGCACCTGACTGGCTGGGCACTGTGTCTGGGTGTGACAAGTGCTCGGTGAAGGAGAGCTGGGTGTACAGGGTGGGCGGTCACATCAAAGGGGAGTAGAGGACAGGGATGTCTATAGCAGCCAGATGGAAAGGGGCCACAGGTGCCTACCAAATAACTCTGCTGTGGAGACAGACTCATTGTCCCCCAGTGAGGAAATGTCACCAAGAGAGTTGCTAACCATGTGCCAGGCCTGGTTGGGGGTGGGGGAGCAGGGCAGGCAAATCATGGGGTTCAGCTCCTAGAGATCAAACTTAGAGCTTACTGAGAGAGGACATCATGGAAGGCTTCCCCCAGACAGAATACTCAGAGTCCCTCACTTCTCCCCTCAGCCTTGGCAGCTCCCCCCAGCCCCGGCCCCCAGCCCCTCGCATGATGCCCAGGGCCCTTGGGAGAGGCAGCCTCTCCAAGTGCACAGCTCATGACCCTGGTGCTTCTCAGTCACTTTCTGAGTTTGGAGAGAAGACAGTAGACCTCTGACCCTTCTAAGTCACAGGCTGTTTGGCAACATCGATCAAACTTTTAAAATCACTCCCCTGTGACTTGGCAAATCTCTGTTGGGGAATTACCCAGCCCCTCCACTTGCATCTGTGCCCAAAGCACTGGTTTAGCTCCAAATGGCTGGAACGCACCTAAATGCTCAGCCACATGGGATCAGAAAAATTGATCGGACTCACCCCCCTCTCTCCCACCTCTGGCCCGTGGCAGACATCACTAGTCGCTTGCCGCACTCCTTCCTCAAAGATACGCTCAGGCAGCCACTCCCAGGTGATCAGAGACCTGGCCCATGGAGGACACAGACTTGGAATCCCTGGCATAAGCGATGAGGGAAAGCGTCATCGGGAAGGTGACATTTGAGTTGGGCTTTGGAAGACGAAAGCTTTGGAAGTTCAGAAGACTGAGCAATCCATTCCAGCTGGAGCATCAGAGAAGACGATTTCCAAAAATAATGTGGCTGTGAAAAAGGCTTTTAAGTCTGTGAAAATCCCAGGAATTATCATAATTACCTGCCAAATCACGAAAGAATTATAAATTAAAAAAAAAAAAGCCTCTAGCATTTCCTTTGATATCGGAACGTTCTATCTAATCACATTCAAGCAAATCATGCTACTCCCTCCCTCAGCTACCTAATTAGACACTTCCCTGATTAACTAGACCAAGACAAGCCCCAAATTCTAACGGCAAGTGAGGTCCTGCTGGTCACATACCCCAAATCACGCGAGAACATTCACGCCGAGGTCTCGGCATCGTTAAGCCTTATAAAATGCAGAGGCTGCTCTTTGGTGTCACATACGTAAGCTGCAGGGAGGAGTGGAGAACCTCTTCCCGTGATGAGGACACGGCACCAGGGAAAGACTAAGACCCTGTCAGTGCCCATCTTTCTTAATCCACTTCCGGGCACCAACTGCGCTCCAGCCCTTTATTCCCGGGATTCTATCCGTCCACTCACAGGACCCTCACTCGTATCCCTCCCGCAGGCTGGGCCTGTCTCCCTAAGGATGAGCCTTGGGGCTCCGAGGCGCCGGGTTGTGAGACTGAGGTATGGGAGTCAGGAAGTGGCGGGGTGCGATGGCCACGGTCTGTGCTCTCTGCACGCCATCCTGGGCTACGGGAGCAAGCTGAGCCCTTCGGGGGTTAAGGAGATGAGTGTACCCCACAGAGCGAAGGCAAGTAGTGCAGTGTGGACCAGTGGCTCCCCAAAGGAGCTCATCATTGGCCACTTGGAGGGCTTTCGAAAAATACAGATTTCCGGTCCTCACTCTCAAAAGCTGACTCAGTGGGGCAGGGAATCCAAAGAAATGCTTTTAAAAGACCCACTGGCCACGATTCACTTAGATCTGGGAGTCACCTGAACAGACCAAGGGGAAGCATTGCACATGCTAAGCTATGACATGTAGGTAGGCTAGTCCCCAAGTTATGGAAAAGTTATTTGGGTTTTGCAAGTTTGCAAAACAGTGATGTCACAGAAGCTTCTCCACTTGTCAGCTGTCTGCTTCCAACTTCTCACTGAGATGAACAAAGCTACAAGCCAGAGACAAACTACCTCAAGCCACGGGCTGACAACAGACAGCAGCCGTGCGGCGGGGCGCTTGGAACGGTGCGGCCCATCTGCAGCCAGGCTAAGGGGGGGTGGGCGTGCCAAGATGCAGACAGTGGGCGGAGCTACCAATCTGGGACAAAGGACGAACAGGAGTTGACAGTAAATATCTACAAACATTTACCACAATTTCATACTGCTATGAAATCCACGAGTTCCATGGTTTTTGTAGATTTTTTTTTTAATTGTACATGTCAGTCTGCAATGACATGGAAATGTTTTTAAATGTTTTAAATGTTTTTAAAAACCCAGCTCTTCATCGCAGGTAGTTTGAAAGGCATCCATCTACAACACAGATGCTGTATTTGAAACAACGTCTTAGGGTAATTATCAGAAACAGTGACGAATGATGATGAAAAAAGAAAGCCAAAATAGGATTGTTTTAAGACTTGAGAGAATTTTTAAAAAGCGAGATAGCACCGATGCTATCAATATCTGTCCTTCCTTTGGATGGATGTACATCGTGTTCTTGTATAGTGTCAATCTGGACTGGAAAACTAAGACAATTAGGAAAAGTAAGTAAAATACTGAGTATCCACCCCCAGCCCAGGACACACAGGTCTCAGAAGTCCTGGAAAAGTTCTCACGGCCATGGCCCTCTCTGACCCTGGTAGGCTGACCCTGTCCTATGGTTCCTGACCCTGCCCATCTCCCAGGGGAGGAAGGTGAGGTTCGGGGGCTGAGGAAGTCTCAGGCCACAGAGTTCATGAGTGACAGCTGAGATCTGATCCCGGTTTTCCTGGCTCCAAACCCCATACTCTTTCCATCACTCAACCCCTCGGGTGTTGGATAAATCACCCAGCAAGGGAAATACTGGGACCGCTCGGAGTGAGAGGAAGCCTAGGCTCGGAGAGGAAGAGAACAACGGTACTTCCTCTGCCCCAGGGCTGCTCCCCACTCTCCCCAGGAAGCCCTACTGAGGCTCCCCAGCAGGTGAATGCTCTTCCTTTGCCTCATATCACAGCTGAGGGAACGGAGGCCCAGAAAGGCTAAGAAGCACCTTCCCCAGGCCACACTGCAAGCAAGAGTCAAAGTTCCGAGGCCATGTTTCCGACTCTCTACCAGGCCTCTCCACCCACCACCACCAGGATGCTGAGCCGCTGTCTCAACGGCACGGGGCCTGCCAGGGCTGACCAACCTAGGCTCAAGGACTCAGCACTGCCCCAGGCGAGGAACACCAGCACACTCCCTCCCCCACCCCCAGGACAATGCACGGTCACCCATACACTGGTGCACACAGTAACGTACACACACGCCAGGAAAGCGACAGTCACACACACAGGTGCACACACCCCTGAGGACAGGGCAACACTGCAGGTACACAGGTGTGCATGCATGTGAGCAGAGACACACGGACGAAAAGGTCCTGTCAACCCTACAGGGGGCGGCTGCCACCAGTGGGCAGTGGAATACAGCCGTCTGGGCTCCGACTGCTCCCATGGCCCTCAGAGCCTCCACAGGCCCAGCCCCAGGCTGTTTGTACAGACACCCACCTTCAGTCCCCAGAACAAGCAAGAACCTCTGCTAAGGCAGGCCCTACTGTGGCATTCAGGGTCCAAAGGAGAAAAGCCCAGAGAACATTCTGGCAGTATGCAGGCACCAGAAGGGGCCTTCTACAAAGTGGTTTTTGTTTCATGTGAAGACATTTTGGAAACCAGTTTCTAGGTGACAATTTCAATATGAAGACATCCCAAGGAACTGTCAGGTATTACTTCAGGACAGTCATAATCAGGACAGGGTACAGAAAAACAAGGGGTCTGGAGGCCCAATCCAGGATCCGTCTACTCCATGCTGTGTGACCGTGAGTAGGTATTTTCACATCTCTGATTCATACTATCTTCTTTGTCAAATAAGGACACTGTCCCTCATCGTTCAGGTGCGTCATCAGGAGCAAAGAAAGAGTTCGGGAGCTCCCCAGGGCCGACCCTGGTGAACAACCCTTCAGTAACCACGACAAGCCCTTTCTAGGATCAGGCGGCGTTCCAGGACCTCGCCTCATTTCCACATACTACAATCTGGGAAGTACAGCTCTATGCCCATTTCACAGAAGACGACACCAAGGTTCAGAAAGGGCAAGCAATTGTCCAAAGTCTATAAGGAGGGGTGGGGGGGGTCAGTAACCCCAGGAGGGGTGGGGGGGTCAGTAACCCCAAAGCTCATGACCCTGAGCCTCCTGTCTTCCGAGCCTCTCCAGTTTCCTCCTTCCTTCCAGGCAGCTTTTGCTGTGATCCTGCTGGGCAGAGGATGGAGTGGGGTGGGGGGGGGGGTGCTGAGCCCAGGAGCTGCTCAGGCTCCCCACGACCCTCCCCACCCCTGATGAGGCAGCAGCTCTGCGAACACAGGGCTTGTCCCCTTCTACATCACATCATAAAGCTGTCAAGTGACACGCTCAGCCAAAGCCTGAGAAAGACCCATCTTCAGGTGCCACGGAGATAGGGCTTTGTGGGCTCGGAGATAAGTAGAGGCGTGTAAGGCAACCCTGCTGATAAGTTCAACTTGAAAGAGCCTCCCTTAATCGCCTCTGTAGCGCCCCTGTGTTCCGAACTGCCGAGCTTGAGAGAAGTAACACTTGCAAACATTTGGCTGGGATTACGATTTAATGGGGGGAAGAAACACCCAGAACAAACAACAGCTCAATTAATAATGGGATGCCTCTGAGAAACAGATGTTCCGGTAACTGTGACAGTCCCGGCACGGAGCTGCTGGCTCCCAGTCCCCAGTGCTGGTCCTCGGTTCTCCTGACACGTGACCTTTCGGAGAATACACGCGACAAAGCCGTGCAGAAAGGTCACGCCGAGCAGCAGCCGTGAACAGCCTAAATAACACCTTTCCTCTCCTGCCTTTGCTAATGGCCCTTAAAGAGCAAAGGCAGGGTATACAGGAAGCGTGATTATCAAGGTGCACCCAACACCTTCCCAGCGGTTGAGACAAATGAGCAATGACAAGAGAAGAAAAAAAAAGGAAAGAGCGAAACAAAACCCTGAGCTCCAGCCGTCTGTGAAAGACACGTTCACACGAGAGCAACACAGGCGTGAGGCAGCTGTGAGGCTGCCCAGCAGGTCCCGTCACCTGTCCCCCTCCTGCTGGAGCCTCTGCAGGGAGACCGCCCGGCGCGGTGTCCACGTGTGTGCCTGGGGTCAGGAGCCCGCCACCCCCTTCCTAGCAGAGGCTACAGCCAAATCGCTCTTACCTCTCCAGGCCTCAGTTTCTCATCCATAAAATAAGGTTGCTAACAGTATACATCTCACAGGGCTTCTATGAGATCGAAGGGAGTTCAGATGTAAGACATGCTTAGCTCAGAGCACCACGCGCACGAAGAACTCCACACCGTCACAGGCGTTGTGTGCTGTGAACCAGGCGCCAACAGAAGCATCCGTGCCCCCGGCCCTGGACCATGTACAGAGCTGACCTCTCTCAGGTCCGCTCCCTCTCCTCCAACCGGCGAGCCGAGCCTCGGGTCAGAAGCATCCCCATCTCCCACCTGGACAAACCCGACAGCCCCACTGCCTGTCTTGCTCTCCACCCCACTCCCAAGCTGATACTCCCACAGCTCCCCCTCAACGCCCCAACCCAGATCACATGCTGTTCAGCCTGACACCTGTCAACGGCGTTGACAAACACAGTGACACTACATCTGCAAGTGACCTCAAGATGACACGGAGGAGGGGGCAGAGGAGGGCTAGCACACAGAAGGACTGGTGCTGGAGAGGAGCGGGGGGGCAGGACCTGGAATGGGCACAGGGAGAGATAGAACACCATTTTGGTCTACACTGAAATTTCTCCAGAACCCAAAATTTACTAAGAGCGTTCAGCGGCCTCCCGTTCATTTCCCTGACATAGGATTCAAGCAATGGAAGGTGGGGTGAGGTAGAAGGAGGGATGAGGTGGGAAGGGGAGGGGAGGAAACATTTCAAGGGAAAGACTGACACCGACCAAATGGGACTATGGGCTCCTCCTCCAACTCCCTCCCCGCACACACCTCCTAAAACTCCATCTACCCTTCAAAGCTTAACTCCAATCTCAGTCTACCACCCTCCCCAGCTCCTGTGATCCATTCATACATCGTCTCCATAAAGGATGAATCAGCAGTAGCTACAGCAGCTGCTGTTTTCTGAACACTTAATAAAGATCAAACATCTGCAGGGCCACAGATAGAGGATCTTTTGCACAAATGATTATTTGTGCAAAAGGTGTGCAGTCTGGGTAGTTACAGCCTCACAGGGCCTAAGCTCAGTGAGTGGGGCATGGATTGGATACAGCTCTTACTGGACAGTGAGTCTTATGCAGTGAACAACCTGCACAACTGTACATAGTGGCCTTACACATTCTGCCAGGTGCTACCGTTGTTCCCATTTCACAGGGGAGGAAGATGAGAGCCGAAGAATCTAGAATTCTTGCCCACAATCACCGAGAGGTTATTGCGATAGCTAACACACAGAACCACATTCTTTTCGTTACACAGAGCTCCCGCAGAAGGTGGTGTGGCCATGCCATGGCCAGCCTTCGTGCACCCAGCAGACAAGGCTGTCTCCCACACAGTTCACAGTCCTGGAACCAAGCACAGGATCTCACCCATCTCCACATATCTTACTTGCTATCCCTGCCAAGGTCAGCAACAAAACCTGACACTTCCGGGCTTTTCTTTGCCGGATCAGTTACAGGAGGGTCAATGGTAGCGGGGAGGACAAAGTCTCCCTTCTGCTAACACGGGAGATAATGCAGTTTACCGGGCGTCACACAATGGTTGTAATTATAACCCATTACGAGTACAACACACTGTGTTTGGCTGAGCTTGTGAAAATGGGTCACGAATTACTTTAGAAAGCTTTGCTGGCCTCTCCTTTCAAAAGCATCACTAGTATAGGCTGGCTCACGGAGACTATTGATTCCGAGGATCGCAGAGTGGGAAGGCAGCGGGACGGTGGCCTCACCCACCTCCCAGCACAGAAAGCTTCCCCAGCCCGCAGGGAGTGCAGGGAAGGCAGTGGAGGAGGAGAAGGGGAAGCCCTCGTCAGGAGGAGGGAGCATCTACCGGGCACGTGCTCTGCGCCAACCCAGTTCTCAGCATTACCCACCATCACCGGCTCATGCGCGGGGAGCACGGGAAGCCCAGACACAGCACAGTCCCTTCTTTGAAAACCCCTCTGCTG
This sequence comes from Mustela nigripes, assembly GCF_022355385.1. Lineage (NCBI taxonomy): Eukaryota > Metazoa > Chordata > Mammalia > Carnivora > Mustelidae > Mustela > Mustela nigripes. Next base: position 29,361,839 of record NC_081567.1, read on the forward strand.
GAGCTGAGAACGCTCGGACTCATCCATTCGACAGGTTTCCGCGGCGCATCTACCCTCCCCCAAGGCCTGTAACTCAGCACTGCAGATACAGCGGCCCACCAAAAGGATAAAACCCCCGCGCGGGGGGATTCCGCATGGCAGCTACCGTCCCCAGAACCGGTGAGCACCCGGACGCTTACAGGGGCTAAGTGCTCGTCAAGACCGACCAACAGAGAACTTGGGATCCGAGCTCAGAGCCGGTGCTCCTCACTACCACGGGGTACGTACACTCTCTCGCAGCTCCGGGGTCAGTGTTCTACAAAGATCCTCCTGAGGTCCGGTGTGCGTCCCTCCATTTGCATCTCTGGCCCTTCGTGGGTGTGCCAGGTGCTGTCCTGGGTGCTGAGCATCAGCAGGGACCCTCAGGGAGCTCCCTGTCTCCGCGGGACTCGGACTCCGACAGTCCCCACACAGTGTGGCCAGTGGTGCAGCGGGAACAAGGAGGGGAGGCCCGACTCAGCCCGGGCCCAGCGGAGCATTCCAGAAGTTCCGCCAAGCTGAAGCTTGTAGGGTGGGAGGAGGTAGGGAGCAGAAGGCAGGAAAACCAGGTAAAACCCAGGCCCCACCGCCAAGCCCCTGCACCCTGCACTCGGTCTCCTCAGCTGCGGAGTTGCCATCTGTCACAGAGCACGCAGGGCTGCTAGGACAACCTAGCAGGACAGGAACAGACTTCAGAGCACCCACGGTGGCACGCGGAGGTGCTCACCAGGGGACAGCTGCTTCTTATTCCACAGAACTGGTCGCCAGACCCAGGAAGCTATAGAATACCCCGTACCCAACACCCGCTCCCCATTCCAGAGGTTTCTTCAGAAATTATTTCACCCTGGAGTGTTGCTTTTACATTTATTGTGCAGTGCTGGAAAGCACAGAATTTCATATAAAGATGTAAATTCTGAAATTATATGGCTCTTTGTCATATTCCAATGTCTTCTAGAAGGGAAGGGAGACCAGCATGCATTCTTAATCATGCTCCATCAGAAGGAATACAGAGACCTCCTGAATATTTCAGACATGGCTCAATATATTATGCCCAAGTTTCAAAACAAAGACAGTAAATGAAAAACATTACATTTTATGAGCATCAAAAAAATGTTTTTCTCCCCAGAGAGTCCCTTTCTCATACCGCACAGCACTCGCCTCAAACAAGAGGGGCCCCCTTCGGGTAACCATTGCCCTGCCGAGCAGTGAGCTGGGGACACAGACACCTGTATGGAAGGAAGGTCAGGCTCACGTTGAAGGAGGCAGTGTGGAATAGTGGTTTGGAGGATGTACTTGGAGCTGGACATCCAGGATGGGGAACCCCATCTGCCAGTGACTTGCCAGGTGACCTTGGACAAGTCACTCAGCTTCTCTGGGCCTCAACTTCTGCATCATTAAAATGCTGACCAAAAAGCACTTATGTCCCAGGGCCACTAGGACCGGAGCTCCTACACAATGAGGGCTCAATCGCCAGTGCCCCAACTAGGATTCTGACTCTTGTAGCTCCTGGTCACACACGAAAATGTGTGTACTGGTAACATTTCTTGAGGTCCCAGGGTCATCAGGATACAAAAACAGGGTAGAATGGTTTAGAAAACAAACCAACAGAAAGCATGCAATTTAGAGGCAGACAGACTGGGTCTGATCCTGGGGCCACACTAGGCGAACAGAAGCAGCTATCATTTCTCCCCAGTGCTGAACATTTCTAAGTCCCACTGCTGAAGCTGAAGTCTCTTTCCTGCAAGGGGCACGGTGCCATGCCACCAGGACACTGTGGGCCTGCACCAAGAACACAGTCCGGCCCGCGGCAGCGCGGTGCATACATCACTCTCTCCTCTTCCTCGCACAGAGGGCCAAGGACGTAACTTTTCCTCTGGGTCACTGCAGCCCCACGACAGATTTAGTGAGGATAAATGCAACAGTAGCACAGCGGTTCCCCACAATCAACCCCTACAGAGGGGTCATCAAATGCGACTTCCCTCTGCCTTCTAGGACTCAAGCAATCAGTCACCCAGTGAGAGCACGCCCACGTCCCCCAAATCTGGCAGAAGTAAAAGGGAGTTCATGTGTTCAGCACACCTATGCAGCTGGGGGCGAGGAGAGGCTAAGGACTCCAATATCTCTCCCTCCTGGCAGAAAGCACGGGTCTGGTCGTGGACTGAAGTCACAAGCCCACAGCTGCGCTGGCCCTGACATGGGAACGACACAGAGACAAAGGAGTCCTTGTGGCCGAGACAGGAGCACTCACCCTTCTGATCCCTCGTGTCTCCTGTTCCCTGTGCTCAGCAGGGCACAGGCACCTGGCTGCTTTGGCCAGTGGGCGCCAGGCAGAAGTGACAGATGTCACTCCCGAGTCTCAGCAAGGGGCTCTGCCCTGGGCTCCTGCAGCTGTCTCTGCCCCCACCACACTAAGCTCCAAGGCCACGTTCTCCCTGAGGTGCCTGCATAACAGGTTGGCCCAGGTTCTTGAGTGACTACTGGCCGGAGGCCACTCCCACCCTTGGCCCTGGGCAGCTCATGCCGGACACACAGCATGGGAAACAACTTTCACTGTGTTACCCCACTGGGACTGGGGGTGCTGGTCAGTGCAGTAGAGCCAAGCCCATCCTGACATATACCATCCTTCAGCGAAACAACCCTGTATCTCCTGGTCTTTCTCACCAAGGGCCTGGAAGTCTGCAGAATGGCACAGAGCCTGGAGAAGTTTGGGACAGGCTGTCTTACCAAATCCATGGGAAGGAGCGATCACATTCCCCGTTCATCAAAGAGGAAACTAGACTCAGACAAGTTCAACCACGTGTTCAAGGCCATACAAATCAAGTGGTGAGGCCACAGTTTGAACACACATCTCCCCTCCCCAAGGTCTCTGTTGTGTCTGCTTCACGGGCCCAGCAAGTGTTTTCCATCACTGTCTCACATACTGTCAGGGGGGCCCTGAACGCAATGCAGGTCCTCCGTGGGCTCCACTGAGCACTGGAACCGCAGGCTGGACACGTCTCATGCTCCACGGTCCAAGGCCCATTACCAACATCCCTCCACTGCAATACTCACCTCTCTTTGAGACACGGTCTCGTCTTCTAGGTAAGGAAACGGAGGCTTATGGAGACTACAGGCAGAGCTGTACAGGGATGTGGACACAGATGGGGAGAGGGCACGGGTTCCTTTAACGGAGGGCAAGAAAGATATTCCCCACAAACAGCTATGGAATGGGAGATTCAGCAACACTCTTTACTGGAGGATCCCTGGCCCTCAAGGGCCCACACAGTCAGGGTCACCTAAAATCACACTCTGAGACACATTCCTTCCTCGAGGAGGGAGAGGGGCTGTGGGGAGATAACCCCTTCTGGGCCCTCCCAACTGTGCGGGGGCATCAAGCCTCTCATCTCTTGGGCACCAGGAACCTGGGATGACAGCAGCTGCCATGTCCCCCTGTCGTCACTCATTATCAGGTGGATCCAAGATCACGTCCACCAAAACTCCAGATTCAAACCCAGATCTGTCCAGTTTCAAATGATGCTCTTCCCACTCTGCCTCCCACAGATGCTCTGTGCTTACAGAGCATCTACTAGGTGCCAAGCACTGTCTTAGACACTGGGGACACAGCAGTGAAAAGACTGCCCCCAAATCTGTTGCCCACGAGCTTGCCTCCCAGGGCCCACGGTTACAAGCACTTACTGACCACGAGACAGTGTGTCTGTGCCCTGTCATGGGGAATGGAGCTACAAACAAGAGATCCAGCTCCCAGCGGGATCCTGCAGGGTCCTGACTGCATATCGGAGGCAATGAGCAGGTCTCCCGGCTGCCAGACTCTGTTCCTCATAGTGATCCCAGAAAAGGAGAAGGACACGGAGGTGACACAGAAAAGCAGCAGCAGCAGCAGCAGCAGCAGCAGCAAACACTTTCTGGCTAAGAAATCAAGCTGATCATTACATCTTAGATTAAAAAGTTCTTTCAAAAGCGATCATCTCCAATATTCCGCATTTAATGCTCGAAGACCTCTTGCCAGAGGCCCTCATGTTGAAATGGTCCCTGGTTTTCTCTACCCAGAATCCACTCCCTTCTTCTTCAGCCAACGGAACCCTGTGTTTTCTTGGAAAACTACCCTTCTTCCGCTGTGAGCTCAAGTAGCTTTGGGCAGCTGACCATACACCCCTGGTCCCAGTCAGCATTTGCCCCAACAGTACCCATCAGTAAGTATCACTCCCTTGCCCACGGTGATTGCTTCAGGGATAGTGGGAGGCTCAATTCTAAGAATCTTAGAGATAGATAATGGAAAAAAAAAAAAAAGCTCATCATCAGAATTGCTAGGCTCACGGGTTGTAAGCTGGACGTGCCAGAAACCAAATGAGAGCGAGCGAGTGAGCCTGCGTGAGTGCAAACACCATAGAGAAGAAAACAAAGACAAGCAAGAGAAGAAGAGCACACCCACATTTGATCATTTGACTGGACACTGCCTGGTCCAAGGTCAGATGAACCCCTGGGTGGGCACCTAAGGTTTCCATGAACCGCAAGACTTCACCTTCTGTTAAAACCCAGTTTGTACTGGGCTTTCTGCCTGTTAGAGTCCTGACTCCCAGAGTCACCAAGTAATGTCTAGTCTCTGCTTAAACGCCATTACAAGAAATTCACTACCATTCATCTCCAAACAGTGATGACGGCACGTTCCTCCTTTCTGCCTACAGTCCTAGGACCTAGCCTGAGAATCACGTTGGGGAAAGGCGCCATCCCTCCAACCACAGTATCTTCCTACTTAAGGGGATTCGCTAGGCATCACGACAGCATCACGAATTCTCCCCTGGGAAATGCTGCATGGTCTTGGGCCACACACGTGGGCCTCCCATGTGTAAGGTGAGGGTCTGGGGTACAAAGACTTAGATACAGTCCCATCTCCCAGACCCTGCCACTGGGTAAATCGAGAGGTTTAGGACAATGTCCTTTATTCAGAAAGAAGCCATGGGGGTACAACATGGGCTGGGGGTTCAGTCAGTCCTCATACCGTGAGACCCTACACAAATTACATGGCCTCTCTGAGCCTTGGTTTTTCCATCTGTCCAATGGGATGCCAATGATACTGATTATCCAGAGCTGTAAACAGAACGTGAGGCCCAAGGCATAGCACCTGATACATAACGACGGTGTAAAAACAGAGTGTCGTTATTAGGAACATATCACAGCAGGCAGGCAGCCAACGCAGGATGGCTCCACGGCTGGCCCCATTCCGGAAATGACGCAACAGCTTTAGGATTTCCAAGCCAGCTTCTGAAGAGGGCACCCCTCCTTCCCTGCAACCCCTGGCCTCACGTGAACCTCCAACCCGGTTAAGGACGCAGCCTGCACACCAACACTCTTCTTCTCAAAGGAAACAGAGCCTTGCCATTGGCACATAAAAAAGGCAATGTCTGGCCCGAACAACTCATCCACCTCCGACCCTCACCGTGACTCAGTGCCTACAAATACCTCGGGCACATGTGCGTGGCGTTCTGACTATGCCAAGAAGAAAAACTCATCACGCGACGGACTGGAGGTTCTCCAAGGGCAGGAGCCTCACCGGCACCAGGAGAAGCGCTGTGGGGAAAGGAGACTTTGGCTCTAGGATGCAGCCTGTCCCACTTGACACAGCCGAGGGCGGACAGGGAAGCGTGACTCAGCAGTTACTCAGCATCCCCCACCCCCTCCGAAACTTCCACTCTGTGTCAGCTCCAGGGCTAACTCCGCAGGCTCACTTGGTGCTTTCATTCCCAGGACTGGACGGGACCGGATGGGGCCAGAGCCGGGATAGCTAGGGAAGATGCTGAACACGGTAGCTGCCGGCTGGGGAAGGCCAGGTCCCAGGGGCCCTCCAGGAGCCAGGCCGCCCCTCACCACCTGACTGAGAGGGGCTATCGACCTCTCCGCTCAACATCTGGTGCATGGGTGAAGACATGCTTGCAAGCCTTCTGCTCAGACAGGGAGATTTAAAACCTCTTTACGTGCCCTCAGCCAGTCCTGTCTTTTTAAACATCATGTGTACGTGGAGAACCAATAAATGTCTATCTCCTTCTGGGAACCCAGACGCACATATTCAACTGCTCACTCATTTACGTCAAGGTAAACGGCCTGAAAACCAAACTTGATTTTCCTCCCCTTGTAGCTGTCCCCCTTACACCAGACGACAAGTCACTGCCTTCCATGTGCTTGGGCCAGAAACTCCGGAATCGTCCCAGACCTTCCTTCTCTCACAGCCCCGCATGCATCCCAAAGCAAAATCCAATGGCCCTCCTCCCACAGTGAGTCTAGAACCCGAGCGCCCTCTCACTGTTTCCCACCAGCACGCTGGCCCAACCCACCAAGCAGTCTCCCCCCGGGCTCCTGCGAGAGTCCCCAGGACGGCTCACTGCCTTCTGCCCTGCCCACCATCCACCTGTGTTCAACAGAGCATCCAGTGCAGCTGCCCTGTCCCTGCTCAAAATCCACTAGCGGCTCCCTTGTCACTCAGAGTCATAGCCCATGACCAGGAAGCCCACCGTGACCAACCCCTTCCTCTCTGCCCTTGCCCCCTACCATGGCCCTCAACACCGCCACCAGCCTTACACTTGCCTCCTTTCTGTTCTTTAAACACAAGGGCCTTTGCACTTGCTGTGTCCTTTGCACAGGACTCTCCTCCCCCAGATGACGGACCACACATGGCTCACCCTCTCCCCCACCCACAGGTCTTTCTTTATTCCTGGCTAGTGTCAGTATGAAATTGCATGTCCACGCTGTACAAACTATTTCTCCCTACCCACAAGGCTCCCCAACCTTGTTCTGACTTCAGCATAACCTTTCCTACCAGCTGACTACTTTGCTTCACACTCACTTCATGCCCACAAGAAGTAAGCAACAGGAGGGCAGCGATTTCGGTCTTATGTCCACTGCCATAACCCCAGTGACCCAGATGGGCTCAGACACAGTAAGTGCTCAGTAAGTATATGGAGAACATGGGGAGAGAGGAAGAGAAATCACCTCCAAGCATTTTTTAAATGTTGTATTAAATGTTCATGTGTTAGAAAAGCAAACATTAGAGCCCCAGATTTACTTCCACAGTGAGCGATCTGCACCCAGAACCTCTGGCCGTGATACAAGTTAGTGTGCGGGGTGAATGTGTCCCCTGGTCAAGATTCATAGATTCAAGTCTACCCACAACATGATGCATTTATGAGACGGGGCCTTCGGGAGGTGGTCAGCTCACCAGGGTGGAGCCCCTGTGAACGGGATTCGTGCCTATCTTGGTCTCCTCAGGCTGCTCTAACAAAATTTAGGTCAACTATCAGAAATAAATGTTTTTCTCAACTGTTCCAGAGACTGGAAGTCCCAGAGCAGGGTGACAGCATGGTCAGGCTCTGGTGACAGCCCTATACGAGGTTACAGTTCTGTGCTCACATGGGGGAAGGCACCAGGGCTTCCTTTACTGAGATGCTAACCCCACTCCTGAGGACTCTGTCCTGATGACCCCACCATCCTCCGTAAGCCCCACTTCTAATACCATCACCTCGGGCACAAGGTTTTCAACATATGGATGTGGTGGGGACACAAACATTCAGACCACAGCAATGCCCTTCTAAGAGAATACCAGAACACGTGCTCGCTCTCTCCACCTTATGAGGATACAGGAAGAAGACAGCCATCTGCAAAGCAAAAGGTAGGCCCTCACTGAGACATGGATCTGCTGGACACCAGATCTGGAACCTTCCAGCCTCCGGTGTCCGCTGCCCACACAGTGCTACTGCTCCAACCGCCTGAACAGACCAAGACAGACCCCTCAGTCAGGGGCACAGGAGGGGGGGGGGTCTCCCAAGTGACGAGAACCACGAGCCTCAGGCCATGGCCAGACTCCCTGGCTGGCCCAGCTCACACTGTGCCCACTAATGGTGCTGGGGCTCCTGGGTCCTTTCCGGCTCGCCGAATGTCAGTTCAGCTCACTAAATCACCAGTGGGAACGCAGATGGTGGCTCTACTCCACTGTCCTTGGTTGCAGCACTGAGCCTACAACCTTAATCCTTCTTGTGCACTGTGGTCTCATGCCAGACCGGAGGTGGTGTGGTTGAGGCAAGGTCCCTGGTCTTGTTTGCTGTTGGATCTCTGGGACAAATCGTGGTGCCTGACACAGTTCATGCTCAGAAATCACCAACAAAGGGATTGGTGGGTGAAACAGCCCAGAGAATGGAACCATCTAGAAGTGAAGGAAATGCCTGCCCTCATTCCTATCTGCTCACAGGACATTCTTCCACAGAAAAGTTAAGCCCGCCTCTATGCCTGCTTCCCAGGTTCCAGCACCTTCTTTGGGGATGTTTTATACGGACACCAGTGACGCTTTCTGGCCCCAGTCTTTGGAAAAGTGAAAGAAGGTACGTGGCCAGCAGAAAGGAAGCAGGCTCGGAGGCAGGGGGCCTCGGGGTGGGCGCACCTCCACAATGAGATGCCCACTGTGGGTTGGGACAGGCTGACTGAGCTTCCGGGCCTCGGGTCCCACCCGAAAAGACGGCACTGATGCCCGCTCGCTGAGTGTGAAGAATCCAACTGCTCACAGAAGGCTCCAGGGAATTCCTGTGATACAGCAAACACACATCTGGCAGGAGTGAGGAAGGAAGAAGAAAACACCACAGGGGTCACCAGTCCCTGGCTGCTGGCTTCCCCAAGGGCACACACTAAGAAAGGCCAGTTCTGAAGCTCAAGGAAAGCTTTCCAACAGACGTGACTTGAACTTCCAAATACGACATCACCTCTGAGGCATCCCCCACAGCTGAGCAAACTGCCCCCCAACCCCAGATCATGGACCTGGGCCTGCACAGGTACAAACCACGTCTGGCTCCATCACCCTCTGTACCAGTGGCCGGTGCACGGCTTTTCTGAGGTCACGGTTCACTCCTTTCACATACTGGCTCTCCCTCGGCACCCCACCCGCCAGATGCCTTCAGGGCACGTTGCTCCAGAAGCCTCTACACACCCATCCAACAGCCATCCTTAGTCCCTTCAAACCTCAGCACATCCCGTGTCTCTAACATTCTTCCACAGAAAGGTTAAGCCCGCCTCTATGCCTGCTTCCCAGGTTCCAGCACCTTCTTTGGGGATGTTTTATATGGACACCAGTGACGCTTTCTGGCCCCAGTCTTTGGAAAAGTGAAAGAAGGTACGTGGCCAGCAGAAAGGAAGCAGGCTCGGAGGCAGGTGGGCCTCGGGGTGGGCGCACTACCACCTCTGCCTTGAGCCGGGGCCCTTCTTCCCAGCCCTGTGAGCTCCCCGAGCTCAGGGAGGCCATGACGCTGACCTCAGGAGGAATGCCATGATGCCCAGCCCACTGTACCACACGGTGGTGGCCTGCTGTGTCCAGAAGTTTCACGGCTCAAGTCCAGGCCACCGGGACCAGGGACTGGGGGCCAGGGCCAGACGACCGGTCCCAGCAGAACTCCTGACGTTGACATTTAACCCTCAACAGGACAGGCCGTTCTGGAAGGTCACAAGCTCCCCATTGAGTACAAGATCTCAACAAGCAAAGACTGGTCCCCGCCAACCCCTTCAGCCTAATTTCACACTTTTGGTTTTAAACTCCCTCCGCCCTGGTGCAAGTCTCCCAGCCCCTCCGAGGAGCCCTGCTGTCGGCCCTCCTTTTTCTTGCTTCCCCTCACCGGAAGCTCAGCTCTGTCGCCTTCTCAGGATGCTGTTCCCTGACCACCCTGCTCACAGAGCCTCCTCCCAGCACCCACCTTTGTTCATCTCCTGCCTGCGCAAAATCCCTTCCCCTTAGTGTGGGCCCAACCCCGTGACTATAGCTGAACCAAGCGGCAAAAACACTGAGACACCAGGTTGAGAAGAGACAGACGCCCCCTCGGTCCCTCATCTCTGCTTCTCACTGGCTCCCTCGGCGGGCGTGGTGGGGAGGCCGATGCCATGTGTGGGCCGTCCTCAGGAGACACCTGGTGACAAGGAGCCAGGGGCTGTCCACGGCCCCCAACCAGTGCAGACCTAAGACCCAGAGCAGAGCCGGCCTGTGACACAGCCCTGACAGACCAGCACATCCACAACTGGGATGGCAAATTTTGCTGCAAATATCCACAACGTTGTTTTAAACCCCACATTTGGGGCACCTGGGTGGCTCAGTGGGTTATAACTCTGCCTTCGGCTCAGGTCATGATCCCAGGGTCCTGGGATGGAGACCCACATCGGGCTCTCTGCTCAGCGGGGAGCCTGCTTCCTCCTCTCTCTCTACCTGCCTCTCTGCCTACTTGTGATGTCTGTCAAATAAATAAATAAAATCTTAAAAAAAAAAAAAAAAAAAACCAACCACAGTTAGCAGGCTTTTTTTCCCCCTAAAACACAGTAACCACAACTCATAGGTCTACACAAGCTTCTTCACTGACAGCTTTTTCATCTGGTCCCTTTGCCAGAACATAAGCTCCACAAGGGCAGGACCAAGTCCATCCCGTGTGCTCCTGGGCCCAAGGGCACACACACCCACATCTGGCAAAGGCGCTCAGTGTCTGTGAGAAGAAAACTACAGCATCAACAGAATTTCCACACGAGTCGGGCCGGAGCAGGAGGTCTCTGCATCCCACTCCCTCCAGTGTTAGGGTTCCGTGATATCAGTCACACTGGGACACTGTCTGCTGGCACCCCCCCTCCTTGGGGGGCCGCACATGCTGCAGAGGACATTTGTACATGGTGAGTCAGAGGGACCGGCAGACGCTGCGGGTAACACGCAGGTCTTCAGGAGCTGGCTCACCTCACCCTCTGGCCATCAGGCAGTCCTTACTGCCCCTCACTTTACAGATGAGCAAATGGAGCCCCTGCTTTGCTGCCGGAACTGGCCAAAGGCCACCCTGCTGCTCAGATACAAAGCCAGGTCCATCTGATTCCCAAAGCAGGGCTCCTCTCGCCACACTACCCCGACCACCAAATGACTGCCTCGGTCAAGTTAGTCTGAAAAGTCAGGACAGCTCTGCAGATGTCCCGTGTCTCTGAGCCATTCATTCCTGGGAAGGAGTGGGCATGGGATTTCAGTCCTGACAGACTAGAATGACGCATACGTTGCTCTGTAAATTGAGCCGGAAATTAACAACAAAACAGCTCTTTAAAAACAACTCGCTGCTCTGCCAGGAGCATTAACACAAACTTCCACTGCCTTCAGTACAGCCAAAAGGAATCATCCCAAGGAGAGACTGGGGGCGGGGATGTGGCTGCAGCAGCTCTCACCTGGGTGCTGGGCCGGGCTGAGCAGGGGGGGGGGGGGGGGGGGGGGATGGGACTCACTGTTCTTCACTTCCCATCGGGGCCCTGCCTGAAGGGAAGGGGTTTCAGGAGCCTGGGAATGTGCGGGGCCGGGCTGGCTGTCTACCTGCTCAGTTGCAAAGGGAGGTAGGAGCCTCTCTCCCCTGAAAGGATGGAGAGTCTCAAGTAGAAAGAGCAGCTGTAGTCGAAGAAAATACTCACTGTGCAAAGACCAAGCCTTTGAGGGGACGACATTCACCTGAAACAGGCATGTCTGAGCTAGTACGGTGGCAAGAGCCAACATGCTTGTGTCTCACCCCTTCTCTGACAATACCACGCGCTCGCACACACACACACACACATAGCTCTGACCTTCCAAAGCAATCTCCTTGCAGTGGACTCTGCTACTTACTGCCCTGCCCAGACTCCTCCTTACAACAGAAGCTTCGAGTTGCCTTTGCAAAATCCAGAAACTAAAATGAAAGGTGACCGGGGCGCCTGGGTGGCTCAGTGGGTTAAAGCCTCTGCCTTCGGCTCAGGTCGTGATCCCAGGGTCCTGGGATGGAGGCCCGCATCGGGTTCTCTGCTTGGCAGGGGGCCTGCTTCCGCCTCTCTCTCTCTCTGCCTGCCTCTCTGCCTACTTGTGATCTCTGTCTGTCAAATAAATAAATAAAATCTAAAAAAAGAAAAAAATTCTTAAAAAAAAATAATAAAAAAATAAAATAAAATAAAATGAACGGTGACTATATTTAGCTTTGCATGGAAATGACCAGATACACAAAGCCAACAGTCCAGGGCCAGCTTCACGGGTGTGTGACCAGTGTGGTCACAGAGACCTGTGCCCCGAAGGGGTGGCCTTGCCACTGGGGCTGAACACTCCATGTTCACCATCTTGAAATCCTTCATAACGTTACCTTTGAGCCAGTGCTTTCTAAGTGAGGTTTGATGGGCAAAGGACAGAGAACGCACAGGCTCTCAGCTGCCTGCCTCCCTGTACCCACCGAGGAAGTGTTTCCACGATCCTCTCTTGACCAGAGCCTGGGCATGCACGTGCCCGCACAGGTCAAGCCAACGCCCCGGGCTCCTGGTGCCTGCGAGGGGACATACTTGGCCGGCGACTATCCCTATACCCAAGGGAACATGACATCCAAGAGCAAATAAAAATTTTTTAAAACACCCTGACAGGACAAGTGAGAGACTGTGGAAGAGACGAAGACAGTTTCATCCTGTTTTTTCAACAAAGATCAGCATTTTATTCTGCGCTGGGCCCTGCAAATTATACAGCCAGCCACGCGACAGGCAAATGACAGATGTGAGGGAAATAGTTCTATAACACAGGTGACAACGGGCTCTTATAAATTATCAAATGAAAGGGTCCCTCTCCCATTTCACACCACAGGCCTTTGGCAGGATCGATGCCCCTCCACCCCAAGTGACTGGTTTGGGAACGGCAGCATCAGCGTGTACAAGAGGGGGCGGGGAGACGCCTGCAGAGGCTTCTGGAAGGAGAGGTTGGCTTTGCCTCCTCGTGGGGGTATGACCGGAGGCTGCGAGCTCCCGAGCTGGCGAGGGGGTGCAAAAACGGAGACGGAGATGCACACGTGGGAGCTCAAGGGGCAGGGGGGAGGATGTGGTCCTTCGTGACCACCTATGAGCTGCTGGGCCGGGCCTCATCTGCAGCTGCCTTTCCAGGACTGCCGTGAAAGCCCAGAGTCAAACTGATGCCTTGGGAAAAGTAGACCCTCGGTGGGTCCCTTGAAAGATCTCCGTTGAATAGCTTTAGGGACAATGTGGCCCTGCACCACGAACAGGACTCACAGAGGCAAGAAAATCTAGATCTGCCTCCCAGCTCCATCACCTGCTAGCTGACCCTGAACAGCTAACATCACCTACACTCAGTGTCACGGACTCCGCTCCTGTCCGTACAACAGCCAACTACCCTAGGCAGCAGGGAGCAGTCAAGAAGGCAACACCTGGTTGGGGAGGCCGGCTGGCTCAGTCGGGTAAGGGTCCGACTCTTCATCTCAGCTCAGGTAATCAGGGTTGGGAAATCAAGCCCTGTGTCACGCTCTGCCCTGGGTGTGGAGCCTGCTTACAGTTCTCCCCCTCACCCATCCCTCCCCCAATGCTTGCAGGAAGGAAGTGGGGAGGAAGAGGAAGAAGAAGAGGAAATAGAAGGGAAAGCCGAGAAAACAATTCTCAAGACCCTGGCTGGAGCCGTATTCCATTAATGTTCAGCCCCTTTGCCTCCTATGGCTTCCTCTAGCGCCAGCCTCAGAATGGCTGCAGGACACGGAGCCTCCTTATACCTTGGTCTTCCAGCTCTAGAATGGGAGAAGCAAGGGTTGCTCACTTGCCACCCTTTCAAAGACCCAAGAAGTAAAAGGTCATCAGTTCTAACGCAAGACCTGGACAGAGAACACAGCATCCCCATCACTTTCCAGTTAGGAACGGGAAACACAACACCGGGAGCAGCCAAGGGGACGTGCCCAAGCCCATCTGAATGGCGTCAAGACAGATACAGGAGAGTGCGAACAGAGCTTTAGTCCCCCGCTGCAAGTTTTGTGTGCGTGTGCGTGCGTGCATGCGTGTGTGTGTGTGTGTGTGTGCATGTGCGTGTGTGTGTGTGTTTTAAAGTCCTGCCATGAACAGCTCTGCAGTCAAATTTTTTTATGGCTTCCACACCATCATGGGACACTGAGCAGAGACTCTGCTTTGAGTAGCTTGCCCCGACCTGTGTGACACTGAGTTCCAAACCAAAACGTTCTCCCTGAAAGCTGCAAGATGGCAACATTCAGTAATCTCAACCTTCTGCTGCCTTTGCTAGGAACAGTCAGTGGCTCTGGGTCTCTGGTGATGGTCTCACTGACCTGATCTGAAATCTAAGTATTGCTTTTCTACCTTCCGAAACGCCAACTGGTTTTTCTTGGGATTTAATGGTCCAACGAAGACAAAGTGTCTTGACCACTGTTACATACACAGACCCAGAACTATGGTGTGGTGTTCTTGGAGATTTCCCGCTCCTCTGGAGGCAGGAGAAGGTGGAAGCACAGGTCCGACCCTGGGGTTAAACCTCGTTCCTGCCAGCAGCAGGCTGTATGAGCTTGTGCAGAACCGACCCTCGCTGGGCCCTGACATCCTCACTAGTAAAACCTGGATCATGGCAGTCCCCATTCTATGGGGCCCTAGGAAGGAATGGATGTAACCGGGGTACGATACCTAGCATGGTGCTGGGCATACAGGACAAATACCAGGAGCATTAGCTACTACTGAACACGACCGCATAGAGCCGTTTTTGACGGATGAAGTGTGTTCTCCTACTCCACACAATGACAGTTTCAAGTAAAATTACAGACTCTTCTCCATGTCTAGAAGCAGCTTCTCACTGCGCCCCAGCCCTGCCTGTAGTCCTAGGCTCTCTGGGATCTATGACCTACGACCCAGCCCATGTAAGATGACAGCCAAACAGAAACACAGAGATGCCCACAGAAACCACGCTTGCACGGGACATCATTATGGGAAGTGCTGCTGCGGGTCCCACTGGCCTCTCCCGCTGCAACTGAAGTCATTCCCCACAGAAAAAGTCGGCAAGCAACAGTCCATCTCCCCTTACGAGCATCTCGGCAGATTCCGTTTTCTGGGACATACTTGCCGAATGAATGCTGAATGAATGACGCACCTCCCAGTCTGTATAATAAATCGAATCTGAGAAACTGTTGCTTTAAAAGGACTTGGAAAAGCTGATCATTTAAAGCACAAGGGCCAATATAAATGCCCAAAGGGTCCGGGCGGCTAAACCATGAGAGACAGACCAGGTGAGGACACATCTCCTGGAAAAGGAGTGGCCACGACCCAGCCCCAGGCAAGCACAGACCTGGTGCTGACGGATCTCTCTCCTTTTTTTTTTTTCTCTTAAGACAAACTGGAAATCAAAGATTTTGTGGGGAATGTCTTGGTTGTTGAACACTGTCCATAAAATCAATTTTAAAAATGTATCAGTCAAATGAAACCGATCTGGGAGCCAGATGCGGACAACTTTGCCAGATTGGAATCTCTGATTGCACGGAGTCTGGCAAATCAGATTCTGAAAGGGGAAGAACCCTTTGTCATCAGAGCGACCGCTTCTTCAGCCATCTGCGTGCCCACGAGGATGGAAAAGACTGTCCACACAGTGTTTGACACGGTGCCCAGCACACAGTGATGTTCAAGTCCAGCCTAGTCCTGCTTGTCCCTGAGGTGGGACTCCCCACAGAAGACGATGGAGCCTGCTAGAAGAAAAGCCTCAGTCTCCAATGTCTCTCCACCAAAAAGCCCGTCAACAAGCACATACCACTAGAGAAGCCCCAAAGGAAGAGGGTTCATCTGCGCTGTGTGTGGTTTTAAAACTACCCATCCAAAGTATCTCCACATGAGGGTTGTAAATCAACACTTACCATCTCCGCACAATGGCCTTCAGCCACAACTTGAAGATCTGCAAGGGGCAGTTTTAGAAGGGACACTGCTGCTGAAGTGTGATTTTGTCCTTATTTCTTTTTCGATGAAAGGGAGGATTCCACTGTTTTTACCTTTCCTAAAAGATGACCCAAGACAACAAATCTCCCAGATGTGGAAGAAATGGACCAACCAGCTCCAGAAGGAAACCAGCATCCCAGGAAGCTGCATGAAATGCAGTCACATGACAAAAGCCTGGGACATAGAAAGGCCGGACACATCCAGGTCAGCGGTTGCTGCCACTATGCTCAGGCAGGTCCCTGGGGACAACCAGGCTGGATTTGGCGTGCCATGCTCTCTCCCTAATCTGTCGTGAAATATCATGGGAGCTCCCCACTCCTGTGCAGACCCCCAAACACAGGCTCTGCGGGGGGTGTACGCAGTGGCCCAAGGAGGACCTTAACACCTGCCTGGGAGGAAATCCTCACCGGATGACCCAGTGACAAAAATATGCAGACACGGACTCGGACAGACTGGGTTTGGATCTGGACCGTAAGCCCCCCCGGGGAGAGCCGTTGTTCACAGCCACAAGCCCAGTACCTGCAACAAGGCCAGACCCACCAAAGGTGCTTGACGAAAAGCTGTGCATGAATGAACAAATGAACAGAGCTTCAATTCAACGCTTCATCATCTCATGTCACAAACAATGTCCTCTCTGAACTTTGGGTTTCTTCTCCTCCAACAGGAAAAATGCCGCCACCGCGCTCCGAGAGGCTGTAACGTTGGGTGACCCTACGACACGGCACCCGGTCCTTCCTTCCCAGGACTCCCGGTCCTCCTCTCCACCTCTGGCCTTCTGTTCTCTCCCGCGTGAACGCCAGCAGCCCACGTGCATAAGCACACACTCCGCCCAGGAGCAGAGCTGCCAGGAGGGTCTCAGAGTTGGCCTAGGACAAGAGCTCCGAAGGGTGGAGCTGAGCTTGAACGACCCGAGCGGATATGGAGGAGGAGGAGGATGACGGAAGCCAGTGGAAAAACCACAGGAGAACGGACAGGACTATGAGGGCAGAGGAAGCATCTGCGGGAAAAGGCAAGACAACAGGGAAGGGCGACAGGTCAGGCTGGGCGAGCAATCAGAGGCAGGGCGTCCATCAGGGGCTGCCCATGCAGAGGAACCTAGAAGGCAGGCCTCAAGATGGAGGTCTCGCCCGCCCGAAGCACCGGCTGAAGGATCCCGGGGGAGCCCACAGTCATCCCACCAAGTGCCAAGTCTTTCTCGAGCTTTGAGAACCACGGCCTTAAACACCATCAGGATGGGAGACGATCTGAGGGCATCACTCCAACAGGCCAAAGAGATACACGGAGAATAACACACATTTTTAAAGGGTCACCCCTAAAGCCGCTTTAACCAGACATCCCCAACAAGCATGACTGCTAACGAGCCACCTCGGCTACAAGTAAAACGTAAGTGTTGCTCAGAATCCAAGGAAGATGACGGCGCTTTATCAAAGAAAAACTTGATGCGACCATTTGGCAGTGAGGTCGGGGGACACACACACACGCACACGTATGCGAGCATGCATGCACGCACACACACCCCTTGTTCTGAGCCAGAACAGAAGTTCATCTTCCTTGACCATCATTTTCTTTTCAGAGGTGAAGAGTAATGACGTTGACAGCAGCAGTAACAGCAGCAAAAACAACTTGTGTTACCAATTACGTCATTCTCAGAACAACCTGTAACAGGTCTTCTGTTGTTCCCCTTTCACAGCGAGGGAAACTGAGGCTGGAGGAAGCAAAGCAACATGTCCATGAGGACACAGCATACCTGACGTGACACTTCAGGCTTCCGGCACCCGTATGTAAGACAGGCTGCTTCGAGTGCTTTTCAGGACAAGACAGAGGAGGAATGAATGAATCAAGTTTTGGGCAGCCTCCAATCCATTTCTGGCACAGCAAGGCCAAAGCAACTTGTGCCCAAGGAGACCAACCCAGAGCACAGGGAGACGGTGCTAGTTTTCCTTTGGTCCTGTTATCTCCATCTCCAAGCAGGAGGTCCCAAGAATGAAGCAGAGCCAAGGCCAGCTGCCTGGGAAGCTGGCCCCGAGCAGCTGAGGCCAAGATGCTCTCTCTTTCTGGGGAATGGCCAGGAGGCCTGGGCAAGTGAGCCCTACCCCGACCCAGCTCGCAAGAGCCTAGGATCCATGGTGGGAGCCTGGGGGGATGAAGCTACAGCCCTCTGCCCAAGGCCGGCATCTCCACACAAAGCCTTTCTGGAACAGGGCCATGGCCCTTCCTTTACATCTGGTTTAAGACGTCTTCTGCATCACAATGCCTGAAACCTGAGGGCCCACAAAGCCTAAGATGCCTCAAGGAGAGAGAAACCAGAGACCTTTATCAATCTCTGCAGCTCAGAATACCAGGAGGAGGCTGGAACTGCTCACCACTATGAGGGTACCCAGGCCAGCACAGCAGGGGATGGCAGGAACTCGGGCACCAGGCCGCCCCTGAGTCCCATTGGGGTTCCGCCACTCCCACTGCATGACCGGAGGGAAATGACTGAGCATCTCATCATCCTTCACTGTTTCTTCACATGTGCACCAGGGATAAGACTGGCCCAGGGGTACCTGCCTCAGCACCACAGACTTTGAGGGGTCAGTAAATCGTTGCTGCAGGGGCGCCCTGTGCATTGCAGGCTGTCAGCAGGACCCCTGGCCTCCACTCATGTAGCCACTAGCGTCCCCTCCTAGTTGGGACAACCGAAATTGTGTCCCAGCATTGCCTGATCTCTCCACCACCACCACCACCACCACCACATGGAGACTCCCCAGGCTGGCCTGTCCCAGGTTTCGGGATGGGCTGGAGCCCCTCTGCACAGGCCCTGACCCTGGGGTGCTTCATCTGTTGTGATGGGTGACTGGGAAAGGTTAGCCTAGGTGGCATCTGAAGACAAGAAGCCGAGGCCACTGGAGGCACCTACTGGGCGCATTTTTATCCCTTTTCATTGGGAGACAGAGCAGATGTATTTCCTCGCAGTTGGCTCATGCTTCTCAGGAAAATCTGCTCGGGTCCGAGGGGCAAGGAAGGCCTGTCTACACGGACCACACGTTTACATCTGTCTGTGGGAAGAGGCACCGCCTACACAACAGCCTACAAACCCGACTCCAGACGACCCCTGGCACATGATCCATTTCAAAACTGCAGCCCCGCGGTACACACAGACACACACGACTGCAAACAGCTCCCTCCCTTTGGAAAGAGTCCTTTGTGTTAGGGCAGGAAGGACAAAGGAGAAATACCAGCGAAGTCATTCAATGTTGGCTTAACGGAGAACGGCCACTGCCCATGTACCAATATCTCTATCCCGCCTCTCCAGGGACATAAAGCAGGACTCAGTACCAGTGAACCGTGAACTTGAGAAGGCCGGGAAATGTGCTCCGCATTTGGCAAGCATAGACGCTAACATAATACACATCCCTGTTTGCTGCACAGGCCTGGTGACGGCACAAATCACTCTCGGGTCATTTATGCCACTGAAATAATCACAAGAGCCATTGGCAGAACGAGGTCCAATAGAGGCTCCCAATTATCTTCACGCGACCACTCTGTTCAATGCCTCTGATTCACTAGCCACTCGCTCTGCACGGGGCGGGGACAACAAAAGCCAGGGAGCCAGAGCTCCCTCCTCCTGAGAGGCTGGAGAGGATGTCCACTGCTGCCACAGCCGGGCATCTCCTTCCCATCTGCTCCAACAGGACAGAGACTTTGCTTGGGGAAACCAAGCAAAAGTTTGCTTGGGGAAACCTCCGGTGTGTGTGACTCCAGGGGCGGACACCTGCTCCAGGCTCTCACCCGTCCACGAAGCCCCGCCCCCTCCCACCAAGGGGCCACTGAGACCCCACCCCAGGCCATCAGCTGGACTTGCTGCGCTTCAGGAGGGAAGCCTGCTGGGAACGAAGCTGGGGCAGGGGAGCTGGCAGAGAAACAGGGCGGTAGCGTCCTCAGCCAGCCCCTTAGCGCCCATGGCCAGCCACCACCCTTCCATGAGGCCAATCAAGCGGGCTAAAACAAGGCCCAAATCACTTTAAGACGGGTCTCGTGCAATCTTAACCAAAAAGGAGCCCAATGTCTGAGATGCAACCGTACAGAGCAAGACATAAGCACATTCGGCTGAACGGTTTTAGAAAGGGATTCTGATTCAGAGGGTGCCCGAGGGAAGGGACCCACCATCTTTCTCAAGAGAGGCTTGAGCGTGGAAGACAAAGGAGGCGACTGACAGATGAGTCAGAGAGCTGGGTCCTCTGGGGACAGGCACCAGGGAATCAGTCAGCTGCACGGAGCCTTGCTGGCTGCAGCCTCCCCCTGGCCAAGAGCAAAGTGCTCTGGGGCCAGGCTCACGGCCCGTGCTTGTCTTCCGAGAGCCCTTCCCAGCACAGGAGTCACGGTCCCTGGGGACATGAGGGGCTTGCTGTTCCGTGTCTCGAAGAGCTTCCTTCACCCCTGCTAAGACACGTGGGCCCATCACTGAGCCCGCTCTAGGGTTAGCGGCTTTAACAAACACTTCTTATCTGAAAGACCAAGGGTACACCAACAAGCCAGAAACGTCTCTGCTTGAGAGAAACAGTAACACTAGTGAAACCGTAAAAGCAGGAATTAACAACAAAAAAAGCTAACACTTACGGAGGTTCTCAGCGGGAGGCACAGAGGTACACACTTCTCATGGCCGCTTTCCTCCGCGTCCCCAGTACTTTAAGGAGGGTGGAGGACGGGAGGCTTAGCCAACGGGCGGCCTGCGCCAGGGCACGCAGCAAGCCACAGGCCAGCCACTCGGACCCCAGGATACTTGCAGCTCATGCCGCCACGTGACATGGTCCGAATAAGGTCCCCAGGGTGGGGTGCGCGCACAGGGAGGCGCTGGGGACATCGGGAGAATGACGCCGTTACCCAGGCAGGTGGCGTGAAGGGCTCAGGCTACCTGGTATTCTGTGAGTGTCACTCAGACCCAATCCCAAATGGTCGCCTCACTGGAGTGCGCCCAGCAGGTGGCCCCGCTGAAGACCTTTCCTCCTCGTCCGCCCTGCGCATGGCAATGGGCCCGCATTCTCAGATTTCCGTGCACAGCCTGTCCCCCACTGTTTCCACGCACTGAATGATTCCACCTGTTGTGGGCTGGAGCGTGTGTGCCCTCAGCTCAGATCTCATGCTGAAATCCTAAGTCCCGTAACTGCAGAAAGTAAGTGTTTGCAGAAGAGATGACTGAAGCGGAAAGGGACCACCCGGCTGGGCCCTAATCCACTACGACCAGTGTCCTTATGCGAGATGAGGACATGAACATGCACAGAGGGACAACCATCCCTCTGAAGGTGGCCGTCTAAAGCCAAGGGAAGAGGGCTCAGAAGAAACTGGCATGGCCGGCACCTTGACCTTGGACTTCCTAGCCTCAAGAATTGGTAGAAAATCAAGCCTATTGTTTAAGCCGCCCAGTCTGATACGTTGTCATGGCGGCCCAAGCAGATGAATCTACCAACCCAGCTCCTCAGCTGGAGCAGCTCCCACCCTGCTGTGAAGGCTGAAGGCCGCTCAGAAACCGGGAAAGACCCCAACGTGTTTGAACTCCTGTAGAGGAAGGGGCTGTTCTGTTATCAACACCAACCAAGGGAAATCGCCACTAATAGAAGAGCCTGAATCCTCCTCCAGGGAGTTACTGGGCCCACCTGCAGGGGCCAGGCCTACAGGACCAGCCCTCCAGTTCTCTAACACAGCAGCCCAGAGCTCAGACAGCCCAGCAGGGAGCTGCAAGGCTTTCCTCGAGCCTCAGTGGCCACTGCACCCCAGTCCAGCATTTCCCTGGACAATGGCTCCTGGGGACAAATGCCCTCCGCTCCACCTACATGGGGCCGCCCCCCAGCCCCCTGCCAGCAGGCACAGTCACTCGCACACAGCCCCCCACACTACAAGCCTCCATGCCCTAGGTACTATTATAACCTCTTTTTCCACCAAGAAACCAAAAGCACTTCTCCAAGATCACAGTCTCAGGAGTGACCTCAATCCTAACCCAGGTCCCCGGAGTCCAGACTCTCCGGCTGGGGTTGGCTACCCAAACCCAGCCCTGCTGCCTGTGTTTGCACGTGGCTGGTTGTTTCTGGGCCGTCTACAGCCGCACCCACACAGTGAGGGGCATGCGAGAGAGACCGTTTGTCCATGGAGCCGAACGTACTCAACATCTGGCCCTTTCCACGAAGTCCACTCACCTCATTCTAGACAACTGACCCCATACCCTGCCCATCCAATTCAGTGCTTCTGGACTCTCCCCAACCCTGCCTGCCCCCTCACACCCAGAAAGAGAAGAGAAAAAAAAAAAAAGACAAAAATTCTATTTAAATATAATCCTACTGATGAAACAAAGAGCAAACCAATTTCTCTGTGGATTCTTTTGTTCTCAAAAATTGCCAAGATGTCAACCTTGCACAAGATAATAAATAAGAAGAACCAGCAAAGTGCCTTCCAAATATTTAATTAAAGCATTTTATCTGCTTCACCACCTGGGAACAATGGGCCACAGGTTGGAAGATCAAGTCTAAACCTTAATGTTGAATTCTTGGTTTTATAAAGTGCTTGTCACAACCTTAATATTACTTAAATGTATTTTTTTTTCCTGTTATTATTAATTAGGTTTTCCCTAACAGTCAGTATCACAATTACCCTTCAAAGAAGAGCTGCCAGAATGCATTTAACTAATTGTTGCAAAGCAAACCTTCTCCGAATCACCTCGCGCTGGCTCTCCAGTCCCTCCTGGTAGGCACAGTCGCCTTGTCAGCTTGAGATCTGCTATGAAACCGTAAGCACGCCCTGCGGCCTTCCAGCAGTGGGGCTCCTTCTTGAGAACGCCTTTCAGAGGGGGCAGATGGGAATGGCGACCGTTTCAGATTTCCACTGCCCTCTTCCCACCAGCGACGCGACAAACAGCCCGTGCAGGGCAAATCCGGGAAGGGAAATGCAGTCCAAACTTTGAGTCCTTGCGTGTTTTCAGTACCTTTTGCAAGGCAGTCCTTCTGCAATGTGCCGTCATCTGGCTACCATTACAGGGGGTCATACAAAGGGCCAGGAGAGGCGGGGTGGGGAGGGGAGAGCCTGTGAAGTGAAGTCATTCTGAGCTTGGGTCCTGGGTGAGACTCTGCTGCTGCCGCCTCTGGTGTACTAACTTCCTTGGGCATCTTTCACCACCTGATGGAGTTCCTGGGACTTCAGAAAGGTGTCTAGGTTGCTTGAAGGCAGTGGGGGAGGGTCATTTCCCAGACAGATAGACTGCGACCCTCCTATGTCCCCCCTGTCCTCCATCCCTCCTGAATGCTGCCAGCCTGGACCCTCGCAACAGTACTGGGGCCTGCTTTGCCAACACCCCAAGCCCAGCTGGGGAGGGGCTGCCTCATTTCCTGAGGCTCCCTGGACGTCATTCTCAAGTCAACTATGGGCACCCCCAAGAGCCCACAGAATGCTGGTTTCCCCTGAGAAAGTTATACTTACATGGGAAAAGAAACAGATACCAGTGATGGCTTGAGTTGGGTTGCTGAAAACCAGAGTGATCTCAGGTCCCATGGGGAAACTGAGGAAGTTCACTAGATCCTTCGGTTTGGTCAGGTTGCTCAAACGGCACTTAAAATCCCTCCCTATTTTAATGTTTTTAAACTAAAGTGGTTCCTAAAAAGCATGGGGCAGCTCAAATAATTCAAACCAATAATAATGAAACCTTATGTTTATCAACTGCATACAACATAAAAAAGATTTCAAAATACGATTCCATTTACTCCAACAACGCAGTGAGGGAGAGTCATGTTCCAGATGGAGAAACTGAGGCACAGCAGGGAAGTGATACTCAAACTCTTGTCCATCCCTCTCCAGGGCTCTTAACCTCCCCACACTCTTAACCCCACAAGTGTCACCCCCTCCCCGGGACAGATCTCGGGACGGAGGACAAGCACATGGTGTTATCTGGACAGCAGAGGCGATGCCGAGTCCCAGAGACAAAGCCCCTTTCTTCTTCGGACGTGCCCAGCCTGAGGATTCAGGAACAAGATCTTGGTTCGGTGCTTGTCTCTCTTTTCACCTTGGGGCAGCCGACAGCTTCTGGCTGGAAACTAACCACTGTTTTGTGTTCATCATGGAGCTTCTGCAGGAAATTTTTCTCCCAGTGGCAAACAATACTGCTTTTCTTTATAAATAAATTGACTTTAGGTTAAAAAAGCAGGAGCCAATTTAAGGAAAATATTCCATCAGCGCTGGTGGGCAGCGACAGCGCAAGCCCTGATGGGAGCTCGGGAATGACTCAAGGCAACGGCATGACACACAGGGGCGTCATGCGGCCCCACGCCGGGGCCCCACGCCGGGGCCCCACGCCGGGGTCCCGCAGAGCAGCCTGCTCCCGGCAGCTCTCTGAGGCACTGAAAAGTAGCAGAGCTCCAATGTAGAGTTATTCTTACTCATCGCCTTTAAGTTTCTGGTTTTGCTTTATAAATTATAAACTATAATTATAGTTATAAATTATCTAACAAGGTAGATTGCAAACGAACACCTATACTGCGGATTCCTATTCTGAAGGGGGATTTGTGATCAAGGAAGCCCGTCCACCCCAGGACAAGACTCCCTGCATTTTCCCAGGGGGCAGAACCCCAGGGCACCTATCGTGGTCACTTGGTGGCATCCATTCCTTGCCCTTCCTAGGGATGGCTTCCGATTTCCAGCAGGGACCCCGTGTAATTCTGGGCTAGTGACCCCACCCAGCTCTGGGTGGGATGGAGGTTCATGTTCATGTTCCGGAATCTCCCTCACGGCCACCAGCAGTGTGACCGGCCTTAGGGGACCTGTCTCAGCTCCTCCGCTGGGAATGCAGGGATGGACACTTGTCCTCTGTCCGTTCCGCCAAAAAGTATGATCCACCCATCTGCTCTATTCACTGGTCCCTCAAATACTCCATTAAATACAAGTCAGCCTGGAGCCACTGTGCTGACCCTGGGTCCTACCCACTGTGTTGGGGGCGGGTACGGACGAAAGGTCTCCACTCCTGGAGAGCAGGGGAAGCCGGTGGAGAGAGAGGCCTGGAGCTGGCCGGAAGGTGCACCATCACCCTACGCTTTGAGTTCTCCTATGGGGAGGTTAAAGAAACCTGCACCTGGAAGCTAATTATGGCTGAGCCCTAGCAGTCCTTACTGCCCAGGAAATTCCTAAGAGAAGGTTCTTCCTGACTTGATGCCTCCACCATTCGCAATGCAAGGAAGGACACAGATCTCTCAGCTTTCTTGCGGAGACCTGAGCTCCCGTGTGGGAAGAGCAGAGCAGAGCCATCGTGTGCCTGCTGCCAACATTATGTCCCCTTCTCCTGCGGCGTCAGCTTCATCTATAAGGTGGGTACCCGATGACTACCTCTCTTGGCTCTGGGATGGGTAAAAGCAGCATCACAGGCCAACTGTCTCCCTGGTTCTCAGAACAACGGCACTCAAGCCGGGACAGCTAAAACACTGCTATTACTGTGACGAGGGACCCTCTGAAGCAGTGGGATGGGAGCCCTAAACTTTTACACTCTGCGCCCTTTGATATGTGCTGGGAGAAAGTGCACATCCTGAGAAATCAGATGCTAATAACCGCTGGATCCCATGCCTTATCTAACGAAACAGGACCAGAGCTCCCCAGGCTGCCTTCCCTCCACGTGGAGTCTCAATTACACGTCATCTCCCACGTGAGGCAGAAGGAAAGCAGATGCTCTCTACCTGCCACTTCCTTCCACCCCGAGCAGATGATGTACCCATCCCTGGACAAAACACAGTGTGCGTGGGGTCTCTGTCACCACAGAAAACCAAGAGGAACAACATCCAAGGATCTCAGCGCAGAGAAAGCCGTCTGAGCCAGGCTGCCGCTTACGGTCCAACCAGGCCCCACCTGCTGCTGATTCCAGCAAGACCATGAGGCTTGCCAAGTGTGTGCACACTCCAAGATGGGAATTCCTGTCCTGGCTCTGCCACATGGGACTGCCTTCCAGCCACTCGGACGGCACACTCCAGGGAAGTGGCTCACCCTCTCAGTGCCCCAGATACTCCTTTGCGAAATGGGCTGACAATGCCTCCATCGCAGGACTGCTGAGAGCCAAGGGTGCCCACGGCCAGCTCCGAGCCTCCCAGGAGGTCAGAACTCCAGGCAGAGCACGGCCATACTGGGGAGTTCTACCACTGACCCAGCTGTTGTTACCATGGAAACCATGTGTGGTCCACCCACAGCAGCTAGAAACACCGGGTGCTGACAAGGAGAAGCAGGTCCTGGGACAGATGCCTCATCTACAATACCTCATTTCAACCCGGGAGGAGCTGTCGGTCTCCTCCACTAGAATGTAAACTCCATTCTCTTCCTGCAGAACACTTGTGCCCGGTGTACCCCCTTGGGTCTGAGCATGGAGAGGGGTGTGCTGGGAGCATCACCGTCTTGCAGATACAGCAGCTAAGGCTTCAACAGGCTAAGGACCATGTCAAAGGTGGCCCAGTTAGTGATGCATGTTTGACTCATTTCACAGTCACTCCATGTTTACCGTCCACCGTATGCAGGTCACTGTACATATGATGGTTCGCAATACACACAGAGTCACAGAGTCCCCTGCCCTTCATGGACCCCGTCATGGAATTAAATGTACGTGGAGCTGCTCCCAAGGCAAGGAAGTCATCAGGTCATACAGCAGAGTGTGGGCATCTAAACCCCGTGATTTGTTCTCTGTGGCTTTACAAGCAGCGTGCTCCCAGCTTTAGGGGATGAGAGGCAACTGATACTGAAGACAGAACCCCAGAAAGGCCACCGGGTTCTCAGAGGTCCTAGGCTCCACAGCACAGCTGTTGGCACTCCCCACCTCAGGATGAGCCACAAAGCCCCATCACTGAAGGGACAAGGCCAGAAAAGATAGGTTATTTGTGAGGATCTGGGGATAGAACCAAGACAGATACCAAGAGGAAGAAAGAGGGGATAGTAGCGAAGGTCCCCCTCCGAGCTCAGGGGGCCGGACCCCGAGATGGGAATATAAAAGAAGCCCACATACTAAGAGCCTGTGGTAATGTCCCTAGGGCCCAGTGGCCTGGAGAAAGTAGCAGTCCCCAGCAGAGCTCCCGCCTGCAAATGGCCTGGGCATGGAGCGCTGGGAGCAGCTGCCTCCCTGCACATCCGACCAGAAGCCTGCGTACCAGTGCCCTCCCTAGAGCAGCCCTGGGTTCCTGCAGAAGGCCAAGTGGAAAGACAAACTTCTCTGGGGGAAAAGGAACAAAAATGACTGATTAGATTTCCTCCAACTGAGCAGGTTAAGAAACAAGCTGGGCAAGAAAAGGACAAGTCAAAATTCCTTAATTTAGAAATAAAAAATAAAAAAATGAAATGCATCCTTTCTAATTCCCAGGGACCTGGGAATTAGGAAACCAGGAATTAGGGACCTGGGTTTTGCACTCGCCACCACTCTGGAGTCTGTGTTCAGTCCAATAGCCTGAATGAGCCTTTTAAAACCTGCCTCTGCTCCAAACACTCCAGTGAGTTCCCATAGGGCCTGGAGGACCTCACTTTCTGCCGCCTTCCCAGCTTACTGGGCACCAGGCCTGTCCTCGCCGTTCTATCCCATGAGGGCTGTGGGAAAGAGCCAAGAGGGAAAAGCTCGCAGAGCAACGGGGCGAAGGCAGGCACAGATGGCAGAGAAGGAGATGCGCCCGCTCTGAGCCCACAGGGAGCAGGACTCGGAGGTGGGGAACGGGACGCAGCAGTGAAGGGCCGCAGGGCAGAGACAGAGGTGACAGAGAATACCGCCTGGGTTCTGGTAAAACGGGCCACCATTTCCTCGTGACAAGAGTCTAGATGCAGGTCAGTCTCATCCCCACGGAAGCTCGCCCGAAGCTTTCCATCTTTGAGGCTCTTGCCAGTCCCTCCAGCTGAGCAGCTCGTTCCTGCCTCTGGCCTTTGTGGTTGCCTCTGTGCCTGTGACACTACTCCTGACCTTTGCACTTGACGCATGACCGTCTCAGAGCCCCCGGACCATCCTCCCTCCACCCCCACCTCCTAGCAGTCACCTGCTCGCACCACCCGTTGTCTGCAGGAGCAGGAACAAGCTTGGTAAGTCAACCGATAAATAAATAAAGCTTGGGTTTACTTTTGTGCATTTGCAGGCTGTGCTGTCGGTCTCTCCCTGGGAATGTCAACTCCACTACAGCAAAGAACTTGTGCTTAATTT
This sequence comes from Mustela nigripes, assembly GCF_022355385.1. Taxonomy (NCBI): domain Eukaryota; kingdom Metazoa; phylum Chordata; class Mammalia; order Carnivora; family Mustelidae; genus Mustela; species Mustela nigripes. The sequence continues at coordinate 29,389,746 of NC_081567.1, forward strand.
CTTAGTCCCCTAGGTCCCCAGCACCTTGCTCAGGGCGTGTGCTCAAAACCTTCTTACTGATTTCTTTAGGGCCGACAGTCCTCTAGAGCTGGGCCAGGCAACTACAGAGGGTGGGCCAAATGCAGCTCATCGTCTGTTCTGGGCAAGCTTTACTGGACCTGCAGGAAGCCTCCCCCTGGCTGCCATAGTACAGGCTGGGGGTTACACACCCTGAAAGTATTGCTCCCGGCTCTGGAGGCTCGAAGCCCAAGATGCAAGTATGAGCAAGGTTGATTTCTCTGTGGACAGCACATGGCCACTTTCTTGCTGGGTCCTAGTGTGACCTTTCCTCCGTGAGCACACAGCCCTGATGGCTCTTTCCGTAGCCAAATGTCCCCTACGGTCACCAGTCCTACTGACTTAGGGCCCCACTCTTATGACCTCATTTCACCTTCATTACCTCCCTGAAGGCCCTCGCTGCACCTGCAGTCACACGGGGGTGGTTAGGGATTCAACATCAGCACGTGGGGGGAGGGGAGGTTACACAACTGAGACAGCTGAGCCCTCAGAGAACACAGCCACACAGCCACACACAAGCACACGTGTGTTGACATAGGGTCGTTGGCTGCTTTCATGCTACAGCGACAGAGCTGAGTCACTGCCACACAGAGCATCCAATGTACAAAGCATGAAAAATCTACTACCCAGGCTTTCATAGAAGTTTGTGGATTTCCAGTCCAGAACAAAGCCCCATCAAGTTCAATGTGTCACAATGATCCTCTTCTGTCCCCAGGATTCTCCATCAGAGGACACCACCTAAAGCCCCGTCCACAGCACCTGGGTACTGTCACTTTGCTTCACAATCACTGGGAGCTGGGTCCCTCCGCCGTCAGCCACTAAGGCTCCCGAGATTCTGGAACATGCAGCCCGAGATTATAAATTCAAGCCCCCAGTCACAAGGAGATATACCCAGGGGATTAGGGAACTCAGTTAGCCCCCAGATGCCAGCCCCAGCGCAGGCTGACAGGACACAGGCTTGCTCTCATAATCTAGAAACCACTTAAGGACTGTTCCCAAGACAAGAGACTTTGCTGTTCCAGCCCTTCTGGTGCCAGACAGAGTGATGTCTTATGTGTCACTTTTTCTCCATGAAGATCTATTCAGGCTGCAGACATGACTGGCTTCTAGACCTCTCATGGGTTTTTTTTTTTTTCTTTCTATTCAACCACAATTTCAATTAGTGTCAAAGAGCCTTGGTTTCCAAAGCTCACAGGGAAGATGCTGAAGACCTGATTTTAGTTTTTTTTTAAAGCAAAGACTTTTTTGTTTTTAAACAAAGACCCAGCGCTTTCTGGGCACGGGCACTGCCCTAAACGTCTTCAGGTCCACTAGCTCATTTGGCACTCGCGGAGACGGCCGCTGTCCTGAGCTCCATCTTCAGGTGAGCAGAGGGAGACGCAGACAAGCTAAGTAGTTCAGCAAAGGTCATGCAGCTATGAATTCAAAGAGCAAAGATTCCAACCCATGCTCTCCGGCGCTCGTGACCCAACCATCACTTCCTCCCTCCCTCCCTGTCGGGAGCAAGTGACGTGGACAGCTCACACTTCTGGATCACACCACCTATTTCCAGAACAAGTACGGCAGGGAGGTGTGAAAGAACAGGGTGAGCTTGCACACCGAGGATGGGCGTGAGTCTGGGGTCGGCCGTCAACGGCCCCCAAGCCTCCACTGCCATAAGATCACGAATATTCTGTGTTACGGGAAGCCCCAGTTGTGGGATTCAACTCACACGGCTCCGTTTACTGCGTACCCGTAGCGCAGGGACTCGCTCCCTCAACCAGCAGTGGCCAGGGACTCGGTGAGGTGGGGCTCTGTGGTCCGGCAGGAAAATGGACAGAAAACCAAAAGCTCCCGCAAACCACCAGCGACGAAGATCTGAAACGATGCACGAGCGGAAAGACGGGACTCCTGAGAGGTGCACCGGGCGCGGTCCCAGCGTATACCGCGGGTCACAGAGGGCGAGCGGGGGACACCCCCAAGCCTTCAGCTCCTGTCCGCCTGGTAACAGAAGCCGATGGCCGACGCCGTGACACAGGTCCAGCGAGCTCTGGGAGCCCACACTGAAGAGCAGGGAAGGAAGCCGCCTCGCCCAGCAGCAGTTCGGAAAGCAAGCCCTCTCCACGTCCCCCACAGCGCTTCAGATGAACAACCTGGTTTCGTGGCCACAGAGCTTCGTCCCAAGGTGGGGATCATTCATGACCAGCCCTCCCGGCTTGCTGGAGGAATCCCTGTTCCCTCTCTTTTTGCTGCAATTCATAACGAGCCTGCGGTCCTCCCAGGGAGGCCTCACCCCGTTCTCCTCCTCCCCTTCCCTCCTCGCACCGCGGCTACGGAATAACGGGCTTTCCTCTGCCGAGTGCACCGCCGGCTCCCCGAGATGTCCCCTCGACCCAGCGCTCCTGCAGTGGGGCCGCTGCTCCCCCACGTGCGAGGACAGCCGAGGCCACACGAACCTCGCCATGTCTTCCCCTAAAGCAGCTTCACTGGCGTACGTCTGACAGACAATCAACACGTCGACCTAGTGTGTAACCAGGGAGTCCTGACCTAGGTTGACACACGCGAAACCACCACCACAACCCAAGTAGTGAACCCCAGAGAGTCCCTCTGGCAACCCCTCACTTCCAGCCCCTTGCCGCACCCTCATCACAAGCAACCACGAACCTGCTTTCGCACTCTGCACAGTAGTTGGCCTTTTCTAGAATTTTCTACAAATGGGATCATACTGTATATTCTCTTTGTTCTGGTCTGATTTTATTTATTTATTTATTTTTTTAAACTCAGCGTAACTGGGACCCTTCGTGTTCCTGGAGCATACCACTGGTTCGGGAGCACCGAACTTCATGCATCTACCTACTGGTGATGGCTATGTGGGTGTCTGCAGCCTCGGGCTACCACACTGAAGGTGCTCGGAGCACCGGTGCACAAGTCTTTGCAAGGACACCTACTTCCTTTTTTCATGGATAAAAACCTCAGAGCGCAAAGACAGCCCTGTCCTGGCAGGTAGAGCCGGAGCCCTTTGGTGCGTCTTTCTTTTCAGGCTCCAGCACTGGAACTAGCATTTAGCTGGCTCTCCCCAAATGCAGCCCAACTATGATCTTGGACGTGAGAGGGAGGCTGGATCCCAGAAGAGCACAAAGGTAAATGTTTTCATTGTGGTATTGACATTCTGAACACTTCCTGTGAATCTCAGGCTATGCTAAGCACCTCCCGGTTATTACGTGAATTAATCCGCTCAAAGTCCTGTGAGGAGCTGTGACTCTCGTAGCCACACTGAGGACAAGGAGAGGCCGGTCTGGAGTGACCCCGCCCCCGATGAAGGACACAGCAGGTGTGCATGGAGAGGCAGGATCGGAACCCACCACCTGGCTTGTGGGGCCACATTCTCCAGCAAATGCTCAGCTGCCTCTCAGGGCTTTCTCTTCTTTTCGCACTATGCACTCAGTGCGGTGACCCTCCAAATCCTCCACCTTCTGGTCTACCTCTCCTGTGTCCGCCCAAGGTCCTGTATCAAATGCCTAATACGTGGACAATCTCTTAGTGGTTCTGCTTCTCCGACTAAACCCTGACTCCTGCACATTTAGCTCAAGAAGCATGAAGACAAAGCATCAACTGGCACTGAGCTGTGACTTAGGCCGTGTAGTTGAAGGGGATGCACGTCAGTTTCAGGCCAATGGCACGCTCCGGCCGAACCTTCCACCCCCCTGCCATTCTAAGGGCAATCTTCCAGTTTTCTCCATACCGCACAACACCTCCAGCCCCATAAGCACTGGGAAGAGAGACTGACGGTGTGACTCAGCTCCCAGGCCCCAGTGTCACTGCAGACACTGGAAGCCCTCCCCTCAGGGGAGTCCTTGTGAGAGTGTGTTCATTCAGACCACATCTATCAAGTACCTACTACCTGCCGGGAGTAGGGGGTACTTTACTCCTGGCGGGTAGTGCGGGGGGGAGTGGGGGGGTGCTCTGGGATAGCCCGGTGAGCAAAGCGGTCCCCACACGCACACCACGCAGACAGGCAAGCTGACAAAAACAGAGAGGGGACACAATTAAACGTATGTGCCAGGTGTGGGGACAAAAAACAAGTCTGTGGCGGAGGGTGGAGAAGGCAGGTCACTTCCGAAAGGAGGATGAAGAAGGACCTGCTGAGAGGGAGACGTCGGGAGAGAGACCAGGCAATGCCTGCAGGCACCTGTTATTCCGTCATCCATAAATGGCTGGACGTTAGTTAGTGTGGATCTCCACATCTCCCCCATTCAAGCGCGGGGGCAGAAGGGGTCTCCTTGCTCAGAGAGTAACATACCCTCTGTTCATACCTAACAGCCTAGGAGCTGAACACGACTCCAAGAGCCCCTCAACTCGTGGGGAATGCGCTGGTTTGCGATCTCCCCCATCCCCATCTCAGGACGCACAGAAATCACAGCAGGGCCTCCGAAAACAAGATCACTCCCAAACACACTTGGTGGATAATCTTATCTTAGAGAAATTTCTGTCGACGCTAAGCCCCTAAAGACAGACAACCTTTCCATCACAGCGAGGCTTCCTCTTAAATAGTCTGCTATAAGCATTCATGTTGGTCCCATTATCCCCAGCCATCCGTGACCTGCATTTCCCTGATTCACTCCTCTCTTCTCTGTGTCCAACAGGTTTAATAGGTTCCTAATGTATGCTGACATAATCGACAGCTTACATAATTGTGCTTAAGACTGTCGTACCTTATAGGCTTCTTTATTGCTTCCGCTCATTAGGTAAGTAAGTCCTTACATATTGTCAAGACTCTCCAGCTGAGAAATTGATGGAGCGGTCTATAATTTGGGCCCATCTAGAATATCACTTATGTGTAAACAGCAACAGGGAATATTATACATGCATTGCAACAATCTGCCTTCTACCTATGAAGTCAAGGATCCTTCTCTGTGTTGCTCATTCCATCCCTGACACCCAAGAACAGAGACTTGCACGCCACAAGCACTAAGAGCCTGTAGAGTACGGCAAGGAATACAAAGAAGAGGCAACGACAGCACCCAGCCCAGGGGTGCTTGGGATGAAGAATCTGGTGGCTCAGTGAGTTAAGCCTCTGCCTTCAACTCGGGTCATGATCTCAGGGTCCTGGGATGGAGCCCTGCATCAGGCTCTCTGCTCAGCGGGGAGCCTGCTTTTCCCTCTCCCTCTGCAGCTCTGCCTATTTATGCTCTCTCCCTCTCAAATAAATAAAATCTTTTAAAAAAATAAAAAAATAAACCTGGGACCATCCCAGTCCCTGTGGGGAACAATCGGTATGGAACAGAGCAGAGGCTGCAGGTCCCAAAAGCTGCTACAAAAGGAGACGGGGTAGAACGCCAGCTGCGGGGACAGAGGAGCCACAGGCATTGGCCTCTTGAGGGCCAGCATGGCCAGTGAGGGGGCACTTCCACCGCTAGCTGTAAAAATCCCTCTGAGCAGAGGTGGCTGGTAGGCCAGGAGTCCAGAGAGTCAAGGTCCCTGGGGAAGTGAGGGATGACATGGGGAGTTCGTGGGAGCACTCCGCCAACAGGTGGGGGATGTATTTCGCCATCTTAACGACCAGCACGGCTCCATCAGTACCTGACAAAAGGCAGCCAGGTACAGACTACATGTAGCCAGGCCTGCAGGCTTCCCAGAGCAACTCTCTCCTCGAATACACTCAAGACCACCCAGGAGCCCCAGAAGCCTCCGGGGATGCCACCAGTGATGGCTTCTGGTCTCCTCCTGGCCTAGATGGCATCTGACAGACGCTTATACCTACTAAAAGCTGCCCCACTCTGTGCCAGACACATGGATAGAACAGACAGAGGATAAAGACAGACCCGGACTGGCCCCCTGAGGCAGGGACTTGACGCATCCTCTCCCCCATCCACCATTCACGTGATGTGCATGCGGGGTAATTGCACACGCCTGGCACTGCTCTTTACGCTCTTCATGATGTCACCCCACGTGGTGACAGGAAAGGCATCCTCGTCGCACCCAAGGGCACACAGTTCCCTAAGTCCCAACAGCACAACGCACTGCCCACCCCACACCCTGTCTGCCAGGCACCTGACACTCGGACTCACTCATCCTCGCGACAGTATGCAATTGGCGTCACTGCTCCGTTTCATGGAGGAGAAACTTCTGACTCCAAGCAGTTTAGGGCATCCAGACTCTGAACTTGTATCCTTCTGTTATAGCTTAGAGAGCTCCCTTCTGCAGTCCATTATTAGAAGGGCCCACTCATCCCTTATTGAAGGATGAGGAAACAGGAGCAGGGAAGGGAGGGGCCTGATTCCGGTCACCTGCACCCCCACCTGAAAGGGCCAGGGCTGCGAACCCAGCCTGGGTCCCTCCGAACGTCATGCTCTCTCTAGGACACCACTCTGCTTCTCCTTTATCTCACCCCCCCACAGACACAGGGGGCCCATGGGGCGTGTTCCCATAATCCCTCGATGCTGTCTTAAGACAAAGCCTTGAAGAGCAATGATTCTATCTAACCCCAATCACAACAAACCTTCTGCCTCAACTAGGGGATCCTACTTCCAGTGAGTTCAACAGGACAGCTCGCCCAAATAGTCTACCCTTGGCTGTCAGATCCGTAATAACTTTTGTGAAGAAGTTCCAAAATGCTGGGGAAGCAAATTCGAACATTCTGCCATTATCCCCAAAGGCCAGGCCACTGCAGCAGGAGCTCTGCCATTAGCAGTGGGCTAACGCAGAGCAATCATCATTAAACAGAAGTTGCCTTCGATTTCGGCTGAAAGGAACATGGTTGTAAAGGCGGAGAAATATGCCTTCAAAGATATTCACATACTCAGCCTTTGCCAGGACAGGACAAAGACTGCAAACGCTCCATAATAATCTAATTCCCCAGTCGAAGATTTGGCTCTTTCAACAAATCACAAAACATATTTCAAGGCAGACCATAAATCGGGACAGTTAGAAAGGCTTGTTGGTACCCGGCTTCGCCACATCACAGGACAAGCGAGTCAACAGAATTCTAGGTGGAAATGCTTTCTCTTCCTCTTGAAAGCCACAAGGGCCATAATTAGAAAACCGTAATTGTACTGTGTCCGAGGTTTCAGAGCCCTGATGGGCCCCAACGTCAAAAGCAATCTGGTTTGGCTTTTTGGAGTGGGACCGGGGTGAGCAGGAGCCAGGTGTGAAACTTAAGGGGGTGCCAAAAACCTCACTCATCATGACAAATAATGTTTTAATGCAATATTCTGAAGAACCAAAATTAATGCAAAAAAAAAAAATCTCTAACGAACGAAACAGCAGAATTATAAACACAGACAGGATCAGTACTGCTGTCTTCTCTGGCTAAGCCCCGGCTGTGACTTAGCTGGGCTCTGCACCGCTCCTCTTTCTGCAGACGGTAAGACACACCCGGAAAGGGGGAGGGACCTGCCAGAGTCACCAGGTCAGTGGTAACTAAAATGTCCAGGTCCTGAGGCCCTCTGCACGGTGCTGTCGGGAGCCCTGTCACTAAGGGTGGGGCTACTGCCCCAGCCTCCTTGCCCCCACTCCGGTCTTGATGTCCGGGCACCCCTGCCTCCCGGCGGCAGGTGCCTCTCCCAGACTGACAGATGGGGGCAAGCGGGCCGCCGGTAAGTCGAATTCAGCAAGCAACTGGATTCTGTCGGACTCCCTGGGTACTTAAAATTAATATCGGCTGCCAGCACTTTGAAATTAAGCTTTCAGAAAAAACCCAGATGTGTCTGAGTCCTCTTAAAGAAGTGTCTTTGCAACAGCGCGCCCACCTTCCCACGAGGAGGTGGAGGAAACAAGAGGTCTGTGGCAAGCATCAGCCCCTCCGCAGGAGGGCGCTCCTTAAGGCCCTGGGCACATGGCAGGGGAGAGAAGAGACCATGCAGCCTAACACAGTTCACATTCCAGGGGGAAAACACAGCGGAAGAGGCGAGACCGAGAGTAAGCCAGAAGGTAGAGGCTATGGAAGAAAGCAACACAGGGGTAAGAGAGGAGCAGTGGTCCGTGGGGGAGAGGGAAGCAGGTTTAAACAGGGAGGTCCAAGAAAGAAGGAAACCCCGCACGTGTGATAACACAGATCTACCTTGCGTGCGATATGCTAAGTGAAAAGAGTCAAACAGCGGAAGTCAAATACCACACGGTCTCACTTCTCTGTGGAATCTCAAAGAGCCGAACTCAACGAAACCAGAAGTAAAGGTTGCCGGGGGCGCGGGTAACGGGGACAAGCTGACCCCAGCATACACACATCTAGCTGTAAGAGGAGTTCTCAGGGCCGATGGACAGAACGGTGGCTAGGATTAAGACACTGTATTACCTACCTGAGAGGTGTTAGGTGAATCCATCTTAAAAGTCCCCCCCTCCCGCCCCTCCACACAGAAATTACATGAGGGGATGGAGGTGTGAACTAGCCTTATTGTGCAGGCCATTGCAAAATATACACGTGCAGCGAATTGTCACACTATAGGCCTCTGACCCAGACCTAAGGTCTACGTACATCACTGTGACCTCGGTAAAGCCAAAGCAACACCAGGGGTTCCGAGAGGGGCCTTCTGGGTCGTGGAGGCCTGAGTGACCAGCCGAAGGAGAAGAGAAAATGAGCCCCTGGCCACCGCCTGGTCACTCCCACTTCCCGGGGAATGGACTTGGCTTCCTTGCCTCCAAAATGGAGACCACAAAAAATACACAACCTCACAGGGTCGCTACAGGGACTGAATGCGACAGTGAGTGTGGAGCACACAGCCCAGTGCCTGGCCCAGCAGTACCCAATCAAGGCTGACACCAGCCTTCCCGTGGCCCTCCCTGCCCCCTCCCCGGCACTAACCCCTCCACCATCCCCTTATCACCATGAGGATAAGGAGGAAAGAAGAGGAAAGCCCCTTAAACAAACCAGGTTGTTTTAGGCCTTCGTAGATCCATCCACACCCCCAACCCATCCACACTCTGCCTCCCAGTGGACGTGCTATTTCCCGACGGTGACTCCTTTCAGGGACAGGTAGGACAGCAACCTGTGCCGCCAAGGCACTCACCGCTTCTGACCCATACACCTATTTATGTTCTCAAATATTGCACCCAACCGAAAGGCAGGGATTCTTCCCAGCACTCAGGGAGGCACTACCTAGTATGAGTGGGGAACGGAACCCTTTCCACTGTGACCCATGCACCTCCTCTTTACTAACGCTCACTGGCGTGAAATCACATAGGAACTCTCCCTAGGGGGGCGTTCAAAAGACCTGCACATACACCACACGCGGACTCTCAACTCTACTGCCGAAAGATTTCCAATAATCAGAAAGCTGAAATAGCCAGGTTTTTTTTTTTTTTTGGTAGTGTCACACTATGATAATGGATGTTTGTAATTATGGCCTTGAGGCGAGGCAAGTTCCTTAACTGCCTTCTAAATTATCGGAGATCAAATTATGTTCAGTTGCATTTTAGCGTTAAGTGTATTTTAATTATATTCTCATTCGTGGAAAATTAGTAACCCACACGGCTGAAATAGATCATCAAGGCAGCTTTGTGAATAAAACATTCAGGATAAAGCTCAGATTTCCAGAATGTTCTCACAAACCCATATTCTGCCATCATACTAAGTGAGAATTTATGATATATATCCCCTTTTCACCCCCCAAAAAAGAATATGGCCACTTATGAACAGGCATATTATGAAATCATAATTTTACCTTAAGTGAGGAGATAAAGGAAGCAGGAAAACAGAAGAAGCCAATAGTAACGTTAGAATCGAAAACATGCCTCAACACTTCCAGTTTATCTAGGGATGAGCCCACATTTGCCTCTGAGCTTCCTAGAAGCCAAGGCAAAGAAGGAAATATCGTCAATGACGACATTCACAGCACCCAAAAGAACAGACTACTTGGTCAAGAAAATCATTCCTGGTACCTTCTACCAAGAGCTATTTCTGTGACATAGAAATTACACAAAATGTGAGCAACCCACAACATTCTTATCCACAAGTTGTAGGAAAAAATGAGGATTTTCAGCAGACTGTATTCTCTGAACACCAAAACAAGGGCACAGAATAAAATTCAAGTGCCACTGAAAACAGGCTGGGGACACTGAGCCAGGGGAATAGAAGGGACAGCAGGTAGTTAAGGACTAACTGCTGGGAAGTCTGTGCAGTATCTGAAACAGGAAGGTCTAAGTCCACTCCAGCCAACGGCCACGGTGTGGGAATATGGGCTCAGAGCTTCCAGAGAATCCAGTTTTCAATTATGGAATGTTTCCGGTGTGCGAGAACACAGAGCTCTGGGAAACAGGACCTGAAATAAAGCAAACACGAGTGTACCAACTCCCTGCTTGTATCACTTAAGATCCAGAACCTTCTGGTACTTTGGAAACCCTCTCCCCGTTATCCGTGCCCTGATTTTAAAAATGCGTCCTCCCTTTGGTTTTCTGTATAGTTTACCCCAAAGTGTGAATTCCTAACCTATCTCCTGTTCCATTCTACACTTTTCTCGTCTTTCTAGAAATAAGCTCTGCAGCAATTTGCCTTCTTCAGGCCACTAATATTCAGGAAACCCACCTTCATGAGGTACACAGCTGACGATCATCCATTTTCATTGCTACATTGATTTCTAGGCCACATTTCATTACTTTCTAAATTTATCCTCTTGTTGGTGGGTATTTTGAGTTGCATCGAACATCTTGCCGTTATAAGCAATACAAGGGACATGGCCGTATGTGTCTTTCCTAGTGCGTGTGGGCAAGTGCTTCCTTAGGATGGGGCTAAAATCTAGGTTTTAGTAATGGACAAACTACTTCCAATCAAAAAAAGAACATTATGTAGACTGACTCTTTATGGGTTGGACGATGTCAGTTGCGGGCCTGTAGTCTTCAGCACAGCGGAAAGCTCCGTGGTGAACTGTGAGTCAGTCCTCTCAGCAGTAAAGCTATTCAGATCCCGTTTGCTCCTGCCCATGATCTAGCTTAACTCAAGGACGAAAGGGTCTCACGTGGATAGACCATATGACCTTCGGGCAGGGTTGGTGAATACCACTTCTTAAGAATGAGCTTTTGAAGACTTTTGGACAGCAGAAAGTCTGACCTTATACTCATTCCCACAAACCCAGAGGGAAGACATATGTGCAACTGACCAAGGACAGACCCTGACACCCTTTCAAAGCCAAATGAGCTGGAAGGAAATCTGACAGGCTGTTACGGGGTCACATTATGCGCTCAGAAATGGCACTATTAATACACCGACGGCTGCCAACGCCTCCAGAGAGGTTATCTGATTTCAACGTTAAAGTGATACAACTCTGCAGAGAGTAGGATTCCAAGTTTGAAAAATTCAATATATTCCAGTCAAAAATAAGTGTATTATGTGACTGAGAATACCTCTATTTATAGATCTATACATGGATACAGGTAACTATATCTATACATGGAAATAAAATGTTGTCATAACGAACCCCCAAGTGTCTACAGTGACTATCTCTGAGAAGAACTTCAAGTCGATTATCTTTTTCTCAAGTTTTACTCATCTGTGGGTTTTTCCTCCCAATGATCGATCATGTTATTTCTTTTCTGGTGACCTGAAAATGGGACTAATCAAATTACCCTTCATCTGTGATGGCTTTTGTCCTCCAGAGCCCAAAATGGATCCTCTCCAACAAGAAACAGTTTTTAAGAAAATAGTGAGAGGTCTTTCAAAATGTGTTCACCCTGAGTGTCTCCAAGACAGTCTACTATGCTGGGCCAAAGGTACTACCCCTGACGGAAAGGTCCCAGAATGACCGCAGAGCAGACAACACAATCCACACCAATGGAAAATTACAGGGTCTGTGCACAAGATCTCCAAGAGTAGGTCTCTGAACTGCATTGGTAGATTTTTACTTTTTCGTGGCACTCATTAAGTTTTATTAGAACATCGATGAGCGTCCCTTTACTCCTCTATAAAGTGGCAACAACCACCCCCCTCCTTCAAGCATTTAAGAGCATTAAACACGCCCAATGCCTGACCCATGATGGTGGGCAATGCTAACATGTGAGCTCCACATCACGGCAGCCCCACCACCATGAAGGAGCAGAACCTTCTAGATCAGGGACCAGCACCCTGCCCCCTGACTTCCTAAATCAAGCTTCACCAGCCCAGCTGCTCACACACCCTGTAGGGCTGCTCTGGGGCACCCCTGTGCGGGGGCTGAGAAGGTGCAAGAGAGACCATGTGGCCTATGATACCTAAAATACTTCTCATTTGGCCCTTTACTGAAAAGGTGTACAGAACCATGATCTAGAAATTGTCAAGTGCTACAAACACACACACAGAGTTCTAATTCTTATGGGTTAAAAAAAAATTGTGGGCACCTTACATTGCTTTCCCTGCATCCATCAAGTTTCAGACGCAAACTGGCATTTTAACGGCTGACAGCCAATTTAACCCACTCAGTTTTATCACTTTCCCCCAAATGGACCACCACCTTGCTTTAAAACACATGACGCTGAGGCAGTTCAAACCTCAAACGCTGGGAAGGCAGTTGTTGCTTACAGAGAAGCTGGTATCTTGCCCTCCTCCTGAGCTCCAGAAAATGGATGGAGGAATTTTCCATTAATTTTAAAAGCTTTTTCTACCAAAGGCAGAGAAGATCTTTCAAGAAAACAAAAAGGTAATGTTTTAGCGTTTAAATGTGGTTTTCCTCGCAAAGGGAAAATAATTTCTACATATTACATGGTAGCAACGGGGCCGCTCCCACCGAACGCATCCCATTTAGAGGAGGAGAAATGAATTTTAAAGGCCGCTTTTTTGAAGCATTCATCTCGGGCACGTGGAAATCAAAGAGCTGGTGCCCAGAAGTTGTTCCTTGTAGGAAACAAGTTCAAGTTTCTCTCAGACTGATCTCCCTTCTCCAGGCTGTTAAAAACCCATTTTCTAAAGCACCTGAGGAGGTGGGAAGGAAAAAAAAACGCACAACAAAACCCAATTTCAATCTTCGTTGCTCAAGTACCATTGTTCGTGCAAAACAGGCCACGGAGTTGTGTACATGGCCCAGGGAAGTAAGTGAATGGGGGGCATTCTGAAGGCTCTGGGAAGGTGGAAAAAAGACTTTTAAAAAGGACTTGTCACGGTGCAAAAAGGGCTGACAGTCGCCTGGGCCGAGCTCAGTCAGCCTCCCTGGAAACGGAGCGTGTGCCTCACACGGAGGAAGGCAGCAGGCAGGGCCCACTTGGCTCCTCGCTGCGCCCACACCACCGGTCACGTTTACCTTCGTAAACTCACAGGTGACATCAGCCCCCCGAGAAGCTGTGGACAGAGCTGCTGGGGCCAAAGAAGAACACAGCAAGCGCCGGGCAGCCCAGCCAGCAAACACGCTGAGGTCGGTAGGGAGAGGAGGAGTGGCCAGGGATCTGGGCAGCCTATCCCGGAGCAAGCCTGGAGAGGGCTCTGGGGAAGCTATAAGAGGGAACAGTGCGGGAAGAGAAGCAGGGGGCCCTGTGTGGCTGGGGGTCTCCCTGAAGGGAACTAGAGACCCCACCACTCTTCATCCTCATTCATCAATGTCCGGACAGGAGAAGTGGAGTACCAAGGAGGTGGGAACGGAGAGACGTCTTCTCCCGGGGGCTCTGCCTGCACTGGGCCTGGATTTGAAGACCCAGAGAGCCGCAGAGCAGTGCCAGGGCTGGACCAAGTGGCCCTCAGCTACAAGATGGCAAGCTGGGATGGAGGGAGGAGTCAGCTGGAGGACCAGCCATGACGTCCAAGAAGAGGACAGGGCAGGAAGCCAGGACCAGCTCTCAGGGTGCAGAGATGAGCCTTTCCGCCATACAGTGGCTGCAGCAGGAGCCCACAGCCAACCAGATCCTGCACAGACTGCGGAGAGGTGAGCCCTGGGGACGTCCCTGGCCTCAGGGGGAACGGGTGCATCCTCAGAAACCGGCAACAGCTCATGGTCCCTGAGTAAGCACACGGGTCATTCTCAGCCCATCAGTAGAGAAAGGCCCACAAAGACTAGACTCCTAGCTACTCCCTGACGGGTGGAGCTCAAGGCTGTTCAACTCAGGAGGGACACTCTCGATCCCCCAGCAGGTAAATGAGACCAGTCTCCTTCTCACCACCCACGGAGAAGAGGACCAGCAGGAAGCGACGCCCACCATTCCTCATTCAAGGTGTAAATGCAACACATCAGACATGATGATTCCCAGACCATAGATGAGTACAGCCAAGGCTCCCAGAGGCTATGGGTAAAAGGGCCAAGGCACACACATAAGGCCATGTTGGAACCCTCACACTCTGGCCAACCCAGAGACAGACCACCTCCACCATTACTTGTAATGAATATTCAGGAAGGATTCTTTCCAGTAGAGACTGGTGACAAGCTTCAGGTCTGGAATTTAAATCCCAACTCTACCACCAAGTGTCCATTGGACCTCCAACATGAGTCATTTCACCACGCCTCAGTTTCTTACTCTGGAAAATGTGGATGAGAGTATTATCATCATAGCAAGCGACTCTACGGGTTGAATGAGTCAAAATGCTCAGAAAAACACCCAGCACAGTCTGGACACTGAACACATGCAAGCTAGCCAGGCTGACAAAGATCTTAACAATTATGAAGGAAGACACCGCCCAGAAGAACAGAAAGACTCAAAATTAATGGATAAAAAGGATTCTTTGTGCTTTTAATTTTTTTAATCCACTCAACTATGCCCCCAAAGTGGATTAAATAAAAATGTTCAACGCGTTCTTTCTACAGAGCTATTGGATCAAAGCAAGTTATTAGCTGAGCTACATAATTCATTTGATTAATTTGCACTGTGATGAGCAAGAAGCGGCCAGCAAACCTCAAAGCTGCTCCCAGTCCAATTTCGGGTCTATTTCAAGTTTCAGGAAAGTATTCCACCAGAAGACAGTCATAAAATGTGTCAGGAAACAAACGGCAAGGGCCGTCGAATCCCAGGGATACCTTCGTACATAAAAGTTCGCTCTGAATGGTGAGGTTGGGGGGTCGCAGCCCCTGCTGGCCTTGGAACAGAGTGAAAATGCCAGTTCTGCCACTTCCCAAGCGGTGAGACTCAGAACCGTCTGCTCAACTTTTTGGAGCCTGTTTCCTGACCTGTTGCTTACTGGTTAAATGAAAGGATCGTGTGATGCCCCAGTCCGATTTCTGACACATTAAAAAGGAGTATATTCAGTGGTAACAATTGTATTCATTTGTATTTAATCTTTCTTTCATTTACTCCTCCATTTTTAGGTGAGTGAGCCACTTTGGGGAAAATCTCTACTTATTCCACATGGGAAAGTGCTCAGATTAAACATTAGCAGCACTTACACACACACGAAGACGGCTGGACCTCTAGCTTTTGCAAACCTATCACCAGAATCACGGGGCTGTGTCAGCCTCTCGGGGGGAGACAGCAAGCAGGTGATACCCAGTTTTAGCTGCTTTAAACAAACAAGAGCATCAAGCCATCAGAAGCTGAGTCCCACTTCCAAAATGAACAGGGCGCCCTCCGGCAACACTTTTCACAAAATGTTTCCCAGTTACTGCCACTGAGCCAGACCGCGATGCACTGTTCAAGCTAGGAGTCTTCGGTGTAGTCCCTTAGGACCAAATGGCAGGGTTTTTTTTTATGAAACCAAAGGCTCGGACAGCACTGACTTGATCCATAAAACTACCTTCTTCCTGAACAAGTCATGGCTGGTTGGGCTTCATAAGGGGCTTTTATCCAAGGGCCAAGAGTGGCCAAGGGGTGGGAGGCGTGGCAGCCCATGGACACCTGTGCTGGGGGAAGCAGACCGGAGAAGGCCAAGAAAAGAGAACATTTTCCAATCACACCGCTTTAGAAAAATAAACATTCGGGGTGCCTGGGCGGCTCAGTCATTAAGCATCTGCCTTCAGCTCAGGTCGTGATCCCAGGGTCTTGGGATCAAGCCCCTTATCAGGCTCCCTGCTGAGTTCCCTTTCTCCCTGTGCCTCTCTGTTACATAAGTAAATAAAATCTTTTAAAAAAAAAAAAAAAGGAAAGAAAGAAAGAAAGAAAGAAAAGAAACATTCACTGTAGCAACTGAACGGAGGACGGCTCTAACAGACATGACCAATGTCTAGCACTGGTACAGAAACTCTGCCCAGGCTGTTTCTGCCCCCATCACCTGTTACTCCGTGTCCTCCTCACAACCCGCTCAGACCTCTGTACCGGCTTTTCAGATGGCCCTGGGCTGCCCTTCCTCTCTCTGGCTCTCTGGTACATCCCTGCTCTGCCTTTAAAACCCAGCTCAGAAATGAAGAGCAGCGGAGTGCTCTCCCCAGGGTATGGCAAACCACAGCCCTCCCACCAGCGGATCTCACAGCTCACCCCCTCTTCTCTGTGTTAGGTTTTCTGGCTCACTGACCCCCTGCTGCTAGAAATTACTGTTTCACCCCCTTCACAGGCTGCGAGCCCCTAGGGGAAGAGCCAGGGTCTACTCAACCACGCGTCCACTCATCCGCACTCAGTCATTCGTGCTTTCCTACATTCACACAAACCCTCACTGAACACTGACGTTGGTACTGGCATCGCCTCTCCGGCACCCATTTCCTTTCTAGCAATGATCTTGGTGTTCATTTGTCCCCCACCAACCCTCCTTCATTCTCTATGTGTGAGCAGGGCCCCTCCCTCAGCCTAGTGCATGAACCAGACCCCACGGTGGGCTGGAAAGGGAGGCTGGGATCTAAGCCGCTGTCTCGGAGTCAGCTCAAGGCTCTTGCAGGGAAAGGAAACAGACTCTTGTGCTTTGTGCTCCGAATGTGGACGGGGCAGAAGAAGCTTTATCCAGGGGTTATCACAGCCTGGTGTGACGGGGGTGAGTGGGCAGAGGGCAGCAGGGCCAAGGAAAATGCTGTCAACCCAGAAATGGGAGAAGAAGGGGCCAGAGAGTGTAACAGGAGCCTGGTAACATGCTCACAGCCCAGGATTCAGCCACACCCAAAGCCAGACTGTCCCTCCAATAAAGGACTTCTCTTCCAGGGAACAGTCCGGGTATACGGGGCTCTGATGCAGTTAACAAGCAAACCCTGACAGCTCAGGGACTGAACACATCTCTGTCTGCTCCTGCTGTCACACAGCCTGCAGTGGCCCCAACAGGACGGCACAGCAGCACCCTCCAAGCCAGGACTCAGGGTCCCCGGCTCGTGTCATCCTAGAGCTAGGCCACACAGACTACGCATCTCTGGTCACCTGCTTCCAAGGGCACCATGGCAGGAGAAACGCGAAGAAAACTCACACCACCTCTTCTCGGATGTCGCTCCTCACATCTGCTGACAGCCCAGTGGCCAGCAGCAGTCACAGGGGCCCGACCTGACCATAAGGGAGACAGAGGAACGCCTCCATCCTTTCGGTAGCAGACGAGAGCAGGGACACAGGCCTGATGGACGCATGGCAGAGACGCCGTCGCCTGCAGCCCGAAGGTTCCTCGGTGCACTGCGGTGGCAGGGATCGCGGCACACGCCAGGATGACTGAGAACAAGCGAGGAGGAATGAGGGCCACAAAGACACGGACAGGCTAGGCAGCACACGACACGGCTCTTACGGGACGAGGACAGGGGACACGGCTGCAGCAAGCCACCTGGGGAACTGAACCTGGCCTTCAGCAGGGCAGCAGGGTGCCCGGGGAAAGCTTGTGGGGCCACATCTCAAGGATCCAAGGCTGCAGCAGGGGAAAACGGGGAGGAAAGCTGGAGACAGGGCAGGGATCCGCGGAAAGACCAGCCCACGGGCGGGCCTGGGGAGAACATGTGCATCTGGGCATGGGAACGAACCGGGAGGGAGCTGAGACCTGTGTCTGGAGAGGGAGCGAGGGAGCGAGAACATGCAGTGTCTTATGTCAACATACAAAAAAGAAGTGTCACGTTTCCATGAATCTAAATGCAATGGTGAGCCATTCGTGTTTATGCAGGACAACGGCTGGTTTCCCCATGAGGTCCGCGAGCATTAAAGTCAATGCCTCCCTCCTCCCGGTCTCAACTCCCACCTCTTACCCCCTCCCCCGCTGCTAGGGCTCCATCCACGAGTGATGCCTCCTCCGCCTTCCGGGTGGGCTGGGACACTGCTGGGCCTTCACTGGCCGTATTCTCAACACTGAGCCCAGCCCTGACAGGACAGCACCTCCCATGCCCACCGCTCCAGAGACAAGAACATTCTTCCTGAGACCCCGAAGTAGCTCCAAGAAGCCACTTCCCACTTCTGAAGAGGAAAGTGAATATAAGAGTCCCCAGAGAGCATGGGTCTGAAAAGCTAAAAACCAGCCACCCTAATTACGACTGCTTTTCTCTACAGCCCAGGAAGGACTAGTGGATCATTCTCCTTGACGTTTACGGAAGTTCATCTGTTGGCTGTCTGGTCTTCCGGGCTCCCGGAGCAGAGGCACGAGCAGGAAGGAGGCTTCAACACGGGCAGACGACGGGACCACGCAGGGTGGCAACGCTGAGCCCACAGCAGGGCCCGCAGCGCCGTCACCCGAGGGCAGCAGCCCACCATGAAATGGGAACAAGGGATGCAGAGGCCTGCCGGGGAGATGAGAAGGTGGGCAAGGACAGCCGCTAACGAGTTCTGGAGCAGGTGCAGGCCACACGGGGACACCAGCGTCACCTGTGGCTGGACATGCCCCTGCTAGAGTAATGTGTGACCAGGAGGCCAGAGAGACGGAGGGAAGGAGGAAGATCTGTGAGCGAGAAGTGGTGCTGACACAAGTGGAACTTCTCCCTCTGCACCAGGTCACACCCGGCCCCCACAGGAGCAGACTGGAGCCACGTGACGGGCACGAAACACAGGTCACAGCAAGCACGTGGGGAGTCCGACGGCCAGGGTCGCATGCTAGCTCTATGCATGCAAGCCCTGTGACCTTGGACAGGGTGTTCTAAGCCTCCCGCACTCTCCTCTCTAAGGATGCCCCGCACACGAGATGACCCGCCAGCACACGGCCTAGAAACAAGCGTAAGCCCACAGTGCATGCTAACTGCCGTCACCATCATCATCGCCATCATCATCGTTTGCCGGTTGCTCTTCTGTACCAGAATGTCACCAAAAGCCGGCCAGATCACAGAGGGTTTGCATGAGCTTTGTGCTGGAACTTACTTCCCAGTAATAGTAAGCTGCCATCATAATGAGAATGAATGTTGCTAATACGCCATTTATTTTACCCATGAGCAAACATTCCCGGAATAACCACACTCATACAGTAAATGATAAATATCCTGTAGTTTGAAAAGTCAAGGTACATTATAAGCCCTCAAAAAAACACTAATGGGAGAAACTCTCCAGTTTCTGCAACTAATGAATTACAAGTGAAGAAGGAAAGGGTCCGGGAAGATACAGGTGGGACACCTGTAGATTGAGAGAGACTGCAGGGGTGCGTGAACCAATCACAGTGTGTGGACGGACCCCAGGTGAACCTCACTCAAACATCCATCTCGAGGGGCGCCTGGATGGCTCAGTGGGTTAAGCCTCTGCCTTTAGCTCAGGTCATGATCTCAGGGTCTTGGGATGGAGCCCCGCATCCAGCTCTCCGCTCAGCAGGAAGACTGCTTCCCCCAGCCCCTGCCCCTCGTGTCTCTCTGCCTACTTGTGATCTCTGTCAAATAAATAAATATAAAAAATCTTTTTTTTTTAAATCCATCTGGACTGGAAATGTGAACACTCAGCAGATACTTGATGATATCAAGAACTTATCGCTGGCTTGTAGGTACAATAGCGATATTATAGAATGTTTTCCTTTTAAAAAAAAAAAAATAAAGGGCCCTTATGTTTCATTTGAGATACCTCCCCAAATACCTTGGGATGAAATCAAGTCACACTTTGGATTGGCTTCCAAGACTATGAGAAGCTGGGAAAGCAGAAAGATGTTCAGATGAAGCAAGATTGGCCCTGATTCACGACGGTTTTGGGTGATGGGTTCACAGAAGTTCCTATGTTGCTCTGTCTACTCTTACCTTTATTTCAAGTGTGCACAGTAGAAACATCCTTTTAAAAAAACAGTGAGGGAGCCACCTGTGGGAGACAACCTGACTCTCCCGAAGCCATCATGAGGCAAGGAGTTTCCTTATCAGCCACAGCACACTGGAGGCCTGGGAACACATGGCGCCAGCAAAAACTTGCGGGCCGTGGTTACTCGTCCTCATCTTCAAATTCCTCAACCCCCAAGGGCCAGGAGAGCTGCTCTGCTGACACAGCTATGGCTAAAACCAACTGCGAGCACCATACGAGCCATGTCAGGGGCAGAGTAGAGAGGAAGAAACGGGCTGGGCAGGGCCACCTGGCATGACCTAGAGGCTTCTCTAGTGACCTAGTTCCCTCTCCCCTGAGAAGGGGATCTACAAAAGCAAGAGACCCCCTAAAAGGTGCCCTATTCAAAGAAGTCCCTTTACTAATATTTCCATCTGAGATTCACCAGGACTGGCAGAGGCCTCCTTTATATGTCTTTTTAAGGGGACTGTGTGGGTCTGTTTGTTTAAGAGCTCTTAGCTTTTACAAGTATATTCTGAAATACTTCGGAATGAAATTGGGTTTGCTTCAAAATACCACGAGAGACTGTGGAGTAGATTGGGATCATGATGAAGGAAAAACGGTCAGTAGTTACGTCTAACTGTTGAAGCTGTGTAAGGAGTACAGAGGCTTGGGGCGCCTGGGTGGTTCAGAGGGTTAAGCCTCTCTGCCTTCGGCTTGGGTCATGGTCTCAGGGTCCTGGGATCAAGCCCTGCATCCGGCTCTCTGCTCAGCAAGGAGCCTGCTCCCCCCTGCCCTCTGCTTGCCTCTCTGCCTACTTGTGATCTCTCTGTCCATGTCAAATGAATAAATAAAATGTTAAGAAGAAGAAGAGGAACAACAACAACAACAGAGGCTCATGAGACTGTTCTGGCTTTGTACATGTTTCAACTTTTCCATAAGAAGATTTTAAGAATTCCCTGGAGGTTTAGTCTTGTTAGTCATTCATACTTTAGTGAGAATTATACCTACCCCAACTCCTCACCAGTTTTCACTCATATCTAAAAAGCACTTTAACTGTTTGGGTTCATGAGAAAACTTCTCCCCCTGCCCAACCCCTGCCCAAGGAGGTGAGAGCCTGGTCTCCATCACTCAGCACCTTGCGACTAAAATACTGAAAACAAAGTCACATCGCGATTTTCGTTCTGAGCATCAGTTTAATGTAGATCTCAACTCTGAGTTCTTTAGCTTGAGTCCTTACGTGGAATCCAATACTTTATTCAAAAGCTCATCTTTCTTTTATATAAAGAGGACTCTGACACATCAGGCACGATGGATGCCGCTGGCGCCAATTTATGAAGCAAGCGCTGCTGGTATTACCACTCCCAAGGTCCTGGCTGCCTCAGGACCTTTTACATTTTATTGAAATGATGATCACATTCACAGTTATCTGCAGCATGTGATTACGAATGTGTTCCTTACCAGCTTGGGCTTACTTTCCCATTAATAGTAACCTGCCATTATAATGAGAATAAATGTTGCTAATATACCATTTATTTCACCCATGAGCAAAAATTCAGGGACTAACTACACTCGTACAGTAAATGATAAGTATCCTGTAATTTGAAAAATCAATCAACAGCTCGCCGAGTCCGGGCACATGGGAGGAAGCACAGATCTATTTGCAGAGGCAGTACTGCAACACGGGGCCCCCGGGTGACTCCACAGCGCGGACATGCGGCTCTAGATCAAAACTTAGGTACAAAGAAGGCAGGTGTAGGGGCACCTGGGTGGCTCAGTGGGTTAAAGCCTCTGCCTTCGGCTCAGGTCATGATCTCAGGGTCCTGGGATGGAGCCCCGCATCGGGCTCTCTGCTCAGCAGGGAGCCTCCTTCCTCCTCTCTCTCTGCCTGCCTCTCTGCCTGCTTGTGATCTTTGTCTTTCAAAAAATAAATAAATAAAATCTTTAAAAAAAAAAAAAAAAAGAAGAAGAAGAAGAAGAAGAAGGCAGGTGTAAAGGAGCCCCAGCACATAGAAGCCAGACGGGGAAATGACATCATCTACTACCATATTCTGTCTCCCCTCCCCCCACACACACACTTGACCCTTGAACAATGAGGAGCTTTGGGGGTACAACCTCCGCACCATCAAAAATCCGCAGGTGACTTCTGACTCCCCTGAAACTTGATGGCCTACTGTTGACCAGAAGCCTTATCGAGAATAGAGTCAGCTAACATACATTGTGTATGTTGTATGGGCTGTATACTTAAAGTCATCTAAAGAAAAAGTGTGGAGAAAAATACAGTATGATACTGTATTTATCCAAAAACTCCCCCTGTGAGTGGACCCACTCAGTTCAAGGCCATTTTGTTCAAGGGTTAACTGTATGTAGATAGAAAGCTTCCTATGAGCTAGGGCACTTTGGATGTTAGTAAAACAAAACAGATGAGAACTTAATAAAGAAACAATAATTACTGTAAACAGAACTGGGAGAAACTGGCTCAGAGAAGGGACTGGAACCAGAACAGCTCCGTCAAGTTCAAGAAGAACCACAAGAGCAATCTGGCACACTCTTGCCCCCGGGCCAGAGAAGGGCCTTACGGTTTTGGGTTTTTTTATTATTAACTTTTTATTTTTTTTTTCCAGTATCTTTTTTTTTTTTAATTTCTTTACAGCGTAACAGTCTTCATTGTTTTTGCACCACACCCAGTGCTCCATGCCATATGTGCCCTCCTTAATACCCATCACCTGGCTCCCCCAGTCTCCCACCCCCTGCCCCTTCAAACCCCTCCGATTGTTTTTCAGAGTCCATAGTCTCTCATGGTTCACCTCCCCTTCCAATTTCCCTCAACTCCCTTACGTTTTTGTTGACAGCAACTGCTGGAGGAGAATGGGAACATCTCTGCCAAGAGTCTAAACCAAAGGAATTACACTAAAACAGGTAAAGAAGAATCCTAGGGCTTTCATGGGCACATCTGTTATCTTTTCTCTTCAAAACCCTTGGTGACAACAAATTCCCCTGATGTCTGCATCTTCAAGACAGATGGGGAAGTTTACAGCAAAAATCCCAAACTTCAGTACTAACAGCCCCAAAGAAAAAGCGAGGAACATATTCTAGAAGCTCCTATAAAGGGCCTGAGTTCTGCAGAACGGCGAGGACATGGCTCTCACCAAGGACCCCACGAGGCCTCACTGCATGTCTGCACTTCAGCCCAGCTGCGGGACGCTGCTCAGTCGGTCTGTCTCACCCCCTGGGCTGGGAGCCTCCCCAAGACGCGCACTGCCTCACACCCAGCACTGTGACCTACGCCCAGCCTGGGGGCAATGAGGAGCTAATGCTACCCACCGATGCAACACCCCTGACGCTGCCATCGAGAAAGGAGAAAAATCCATCTGGGCAGGTAAATGCGCTTTCCGGACCATCGCTGCCTCGACTCCCATCTTCCGTGACTCACCTCGTGGAAGCATCATCT